>NC_091353.1:11682803-11875303 GCF_038502225.1 Cherax quadricarinatus
CGAATAATTCATTGTGTTTAGTACTTGTGGGACTGTGAAATAAGCTACCATGGGCCCAAAGAAACTTGCTAGTGGTACCTCTGTGGTAAAGAAAGTGAGAAACACCATAGATGTGAAGAAGGAAATAATACAGAAGTAGGAGAGTGGTGTGCGACTTGTTGAGCTTGCCAGGATGTATGGGGAAAAACAAGTCAACCATCGCTTCTATCCTGGCAATGAAAGAACAAATCAAGGAAGCTGATGTTGCGAAAGATGTTAATATGCAAACCAAAAAAAGACCACAGACAATCGATCAGGTTGAGAAGTTGTTGCTGGTGTGGATCAAGGATGAAGAGATGGCAGGTGATAGTGTTTCAGAGACGATTATTTGTGAAAAGGCAAGGAAGTTGCATGCCGATCTGGTACAGAAAACTCCTGGAACTAGTGCCAATAGTGAATTTAAGGTCAGTAAAGAGTGGTTTGACAGATTTAAGAAGCGTAGTGGCATACACAATGTTGTAAGGCATGGTGAGGCAGCCAGTTCAGACAAACGGGCAGCTGAGAAGTTTGTACAGGAGTTTAAGGTTTACGTAGACACTGAAAAATTCAAACCCGAACAAGTGTTCAATTGTGCCGAAACAGGCTTGTTTTGGAAGAAAATGCCAAAGAGGACCTGCATTACTCAGGAGGAAAAGACACTCCCAGGACACAAGCCTATGAAAGACAGGCTAACTCTTTTATTATGTGGTAATGCTAGTGGTGATTTTAAAGTGAAGCCTTTACTTGTGTATCACTCAGAAATTCCCAGAGTGTTTAAGAAAAACAATGTTGTCAAGAATAGACTGTGTGTTGTGGAAAGCAAATAATAAAGCATGGGTCACAAGGCAAATTTTCATAGAGCGGGTCCATGAAGAGTTTTGCCCCAGTGTGATAAAATACCTCCTAGACAATAATTTGCCACTCAAGTGCCTCCTGTTAATGG
Organism: Cherax quadricarinatus; assembly: GCF_038502225.1. Taxonomy (NCBI): domain Eukaryota; kingdom Metazoa; phylum Arthropoda; class Malacostraca; order Decapoda; family Parastacidae; genus Cherax; species Cherax quadricarinatus. The sequence continues at coordinate 11,683,765 of NC_091353.1, forward strand.
ACAGTGCTCTTGCACATCCTCCAAACCTGGTAGACCTCCTGTCTAGGGACTACAGTCTCATCACAGTGAAGTTCTTGCCTCCCAACACCACTCCTCTCCTCCAGCCCATAGACCAGCAGGTCATTTCTAACTTCAAAAAACTCTAAACAAAAGCAGTGTTTGAAAAGTGCTTTGAAGTGACCACAGACACTAAGTTGACCCTAAGAGTTTTGGAGGAATCACTTCAATATCTACAGCTCCATAAGCCTTATAGGTAAGGCTTGGGAAGGAGTGACTTCCAGGACTTTGAACTCTGCTTGGAGACAATTGTGGCCAGATTGTATCCAAAAGAGAGATTTTGAAGGGTTTGAGGATGACCCTGACCCTGACCCTCTGCCTGTTGTGAACTCGATTGTGGCATTGGGGAACACCCTGGGGCTGGAGGTGAGTGGCGAGGATTTGGAAGAGTTGGAGGACCACAGAGAAGAGCTAACCACTGAAGAGCTGCAAGAGCTTCATCTGGAACAGTATCAGACCACAGCTCAGGAACTTGCTTCAGAGGAGGAGGAGGAAGAGGGAGTGGATGAGGTGCCTTCTTCAAAGATTAAGGAGATTTGCACCAAGTGGAATGATGTCCAAATGTTTGTGGAGAAGTACCACCCTGAGCAAGCTGAAACAAGCCATCTTTGCAACAAGTTAAGTGACAGAACCATGTCTCATTTTAGAGAAATCTTAGAGGCACCAGAAACAGAGAACTGTGAACAGTTATTTTGTGAGACAGGGGTCCAGTAACTCTCAACCTGGTCCTAGTGGCATTAAAAGACAGTGAAGGGAAGTAACCCCCAGAGAGGGCTTTGTTACCTAAAATCCTTATGGAGGGGGATTTCCCTTCCAAACACTAACCCCAACTCCCTCTCTCCTCCTCCCTATCTTCCAGATGCCATCACCAATCTTCAATAAAGGTAAGTAAAAATGTTGTTTTATATGTTTATTTAAATTTATTAATAATTGTACACTATATTTGTTGTGTGTATGTAAAACTATAATGTAATACTACTTATAAAATGTGTTTTTTTGTGAATATTTTTGGGTTTCTGGGACAGATTAATTGTATTTCCATTATTTCTTATGAGAAATATTGCTTCGCCTTTCAAACTTTTCGACTTTAGAACTAGCTCCTGGAACAGATTAAGTTTGAAATTTGAGGTTCCACTGTATTTTTTGTCATGAAAGCAATCAAAATCATATCTATTTCTGTAGTATATCTTCCATTCTATCAAATGAGACCAAAAAAAAAAATAAATGAGAATACAACCATAAAAACCATACAAAAATATACCGCTAAGGGGAGGCTAATGGCTGAGAAGTGAACTCCGTTATTTATGGTCCAAGTTCTTTCATTTTTGGTGTACGCTAAGAAGTATCTTTCCATCATACATTGCCCAAGTTTCAATAAGATGGTTCAACAAACGACTGAGATCCAATTCCCTAGATCAAGAGCAAGAGCCCCTCGCCTGCGTCAAGGAACCTACCTTGAGGCCCGCTCGCATCTGGAAATTTTGCTTGCATCTGGAAGCAAAAAATCAACCAAGCGACTGCTCGTATCTGGAAAAACTCGCACATGGATGCACTCGTAAGTAGAGGTTCCACTGTATTTTGAACTTAGTGTTAAATTGGCCAAATTACCAATTTCCAATCACTTTATTGGGTAGTTGAAACAGTTGACCGAGTGATTTGTGTTCAATCAATAAAATAGAAGTAATACCAGTGAAATAGCTAAGAATTTGGTCAACTGGAATAATGTAATTGACCTAAAATGGGAGTCAAAGTCAGCAAAATCGCTGATGCGTAAATATCGCTGACACAGCAAAATTCATGAGAGAGTAATTTCGACAGTTTTTCATCAAATTTCATACTTTTTGTTTTATTGCCTTCAGAAAAAGATTCTTTACCATTTCATAAGAAAAAATTACATTTTTTTTTTTTTTTGAAAATTCTTGGACCCTGGCTGTCACTGGATTTGGCCTCTGGACCCTCAAAGGGTTAATATATGATAGTGTAAACACGTTTTCAGGCTTTTATATCCATTTGAAAGTGAAAAAAGGCTATGTTTCACTTTACAGAAATTTTTGCTTTACAGTAGTAGCATAGAACCTAACCTGCTGTATAAGTGGTGCCCTCCTGTATAGCTGCAGCAACCCAGAACCTAACCTAATGTATAAGTGAGGCCCTCCTAAATGACAGTACCCTGGAACCTAACCTGCTGTATATGTGAGGCCCACAAGTACAGGAGCAGCCCAGAACCTAACCTGCTGTATAAGTGAGGCCCTCCTGTATGGCAGTAGCCTGGAACCTAATATGCTATATTTATTTATTTATGTCTTTGCAAATAGTACATTGAGATTACGTATTTACAATAATGGGTTGCAATGCAAAAAGAGCCTCTATTATGCCTAGGCATTATGGGCTGACTTAACATTATTGGCTTAATGACTACTTAACACTAAAGAATTATATCATAGTTGTACACTAGATCTATTAATTATAAATGAATCTAATTTATATAAAACAAAAGACATACGTATTCATATATTCAAAAATGCTTTTTGTGAAACAATAATTCCATTATATTCCTGTCGACAATGGATAATAGGTTCAAAAGTAATTATTGAAATTATGATATGGGAATACGTATTGAGTATGGGAATACTGAGTATTGAGCATTTAGTCTAGGGTGATTAAGTGGCTTTTGAGAAGAGTCTTAAATTGTTTTTCAGACCGGGTTACTTTAGTATCTTCTGGTAATGAACTCCATATTTTGGGGCCCTTTATGTGCTTAGAGTTTTTACACAGTGTGATATGGACAGGGGGTACATCAAAAAGAGATCTGTGTCTTGTGTTATGATCATGTATCCTGTTAAGGTTGGTGAGGAGAAGTCTGAGTGGAGGGTTCATATTTGTGTGTAATGTTCTGTGTATGTAGTAGGCACATGAATAAGTATGGATATTCTTAATGGTGAGCAGATTTAGACTTCTGAAAACTGGTGGAGTATGCTGTCGGGAGTGGGAATTTGTTATCATTCTGACTGCTGCCTTTTGCTGGATTATTAGAGGTCTTAGGTGATTTAATGTTATTGATCCCCATGCTCAAATTCCATATGTAGATATGGGTATATGAGTGAATGATACAGTGCCAGGAGAGCTGATTGTGGAATGTAGTACCTTATCTTTGATAGTATGCCTACAGTCTTAGAGATTTTCTTGGTGATTTGTTGAATATGTGTCTGGAACTTAAGGCTAGTGTCAAGGTGGATACCTAGGAATTTTCCCTCTGCAAGTCTTGTGACTGGTGATCCATTTAGCGTTATGTTAAGTGGAACATTTGCAGCTTTGTTTCCAAACTGAATGTAATAGGTTTTATCAGTATTCAGGATAAGTTTATTAATCATCATCCAGGCAGATATTTTCTGCAATTCGGCATTGACAGTGTTGGCAAGTATGACTAGGTTTGGGTGGGAGAAGACGTATGTAGTGTCATCTGCAAATAATATGGGTTTGAGTAGCTGTGATGCATTCGGTAGATCATTGATGTGGATAAGAAAGAGGAGTGGTCCAAGGACACTTCCCTGTGGGACTCCTACTGTGATTGGTTGGGTAGAAGAGTTTGCACTATTTGTGTACACATTGACTTCTGCTACTAAGGTATGACTAGGTAGTTGAGGGAGTGGCCTCTGATACCATAGTGTGTTAATTTAGAGTACAGCAGTTCATGGTTGACTGTATCAAAAGCTTAAGGTAAATCAATGAAAATTCCCAGCGGGACTTCTTTTTTTTCGAGTGCGGTATATATTAGTTCTAGCATGTGTATGATAGCATCCTTTGTGCTTTTATTATTCCTGAATCCAAACTGGCAAGGGTTTAATATGTTGTGTGAGACGAAAAAAGGAATAGATCTGTCTATGAATTAATTTTTCAAAGATTTTAGACAGCAGTGGTAAGTTAGGTATTGGTCTATAGTTATTCAAGTCAGCTTGGTCACCTTCTTTATGGATCGGAGTGACCCCTCGCTATTTTGAGGATTGTTGGGAAGGTAGATGATTCAATGGATTTGTTAAAGAGCGTTATAATAATTGGTGACAATACTTGAGAAGCTTTTTTGTACATAAAAGCAGGCAAGTTGTTTATGTCTCCTGCCTTGTTTTTAAGGGTGTTTATGATGAGCGTAACTTCAATGGTGTTGGTTGGAGCTAGGAATAGCGTATTTGGGTAGGTACCTATGAGGTAGTCTGATGGACAGGTATTTGAGCTTGGTGTTTTGTTTGCTTGAGTTTTTCCTATGGTGGAGAAGAAAACATTGAGTCTGTTTGCTGTTTCAGTTGGTGTGAGTAGGGGTTCGTCTGATTTTGTTAATTTGATTGTTCTGTTTTTGGATAACTTTTTAGTTCCAAGAATTTCAGATAGTTTTTTCCAGGTCTTTTTCATATCACCTTTGATGTTATGTAATCTATTTTCATAATATAATTTTTATATCTTATTATCAGGCTGGTAAGAGCTGAAGAGTAACGTTTAGACTGGTCTAGTTATTTGACCCATTCTGTACTAAATAACAAAAAAAAAAAGACAATACCGTAACTGGAACAATACACAAATAACCTGCACATAGAAGAGAGGAGCTTATGACGATGTTTCGGTCCGACTTGGACCATTTACAAAGTCACACTAACAAAAAGGAGAGCAGGATGGGTATATATAGGCAGGAGGTGGTAGTAGTAGTAGTAGTAGTGGAGGGAAGGAAGTAGTAGTGGGGAGGTAGTAAGAGTAGGAGGGGCCAGCCAAATACAGTGGACCCCTGAGTTTCGTGATTAATCCGTTCCAGAGAGCCTGCCGAAAGTTGAAATTCACAAAACTCGAAACCATTTCCCCATAAGAAATAATGGAAATAAAATTAATCTGTTCCAGACACCCAAAAATATTAAAATAATTTTTTTTTTTCAAATTAAATAAAGATTTATATACTGAAATCAATGAGAAATCAAGTACATGCATATAAAAAATAATAAAAAATAACATTACACTTACCTTTACTGAAGACTTCTGGGTGGATGGAAGATGGGAGGAGGGGATAGGAGGAAGGTGTACACTATTGTTTAGAAGGAGAATCTCCTTCCATTAGGACTTTAGGTAAAAAGTCCTTATCTGGGGTTACTTCCCTTCTTCTTTTAATGCCACTGGGAACAACTTGAGAGTCACTGGACCCCTGTCACACAAAATATCTGTCCAGAGAGGTCTTTTTCTGGCGTTTCTTTAACCCTTTCAGGGTCCGTCCCGTAGATCTACAGCTTTACATTCAGGGTCCAAACCATAGATCTATGTCATGAGCTCAGCTCACTCTGATAAACTGTGAGTGGTACACTTGGGCCTAGATATGAGAGAATACATCTATGTGGTATGTGTGCACCACATAAAACAGATCCTGCAGCACACTGTGTATAATGAGAGAAAAAAACTGAAGTCATGATTTTTCGATTAAAACAGCGACTTTGCAGTGTTTTTCGTATGTTTTTTTATAGTTGTATTTGCGATTTCTTGGTCTCATTTGATAGAATGGAAGACATATTACAGAAATAGAGATGATTTTGATTGGTTTTAGCACTGGAAATGGCTTGAAACTGAGTTCAAAGTAGCAGAAATGTTAAATTTTTGCCGATATTCAAGAGTAAACAAACGACCTCACACGTCTAATACACGCCAGCTGGTGGGTCTAATATGCATTCACAAATATGGTGATGATATTTATACAATTATTACAGTATTGCATAACAGTAAATCTTCTATTTTTTGGTGTGAATAAAATTCATTATGTGAATAAAAAATCAAAATGGAATTTATTTGTAAAGCCTCAAAACGTAACTAATGAACAGAGGAAATGTTAGTTTAGTTCCAGGAATACCTACATTGTTTATTCTGGACCCTACTTTGAAATTGGAATATTTTGAACTTTGTGTTAAATTGGCCAAATTAACAATTTCCGATCACTTTAATTTGTAGTTGAAACAGTTGACTTGGTGATTTCTTGTGCTCAATCGAGAGAATAGAAGTAATACTAGTGAAATAGTTAAGAATTTGGTTGAGTGGAATAATGCAATTGGCCTAAAATGGGAGTCAAAGTCGGCAAAATCTCCGATTCGTAAATATCGCTGACACATCAAAATTCGCGAGAGCATTATTTCGTAAATTTTCCATCAAATTTCGTACTTTTTGTTTTATTACCTTCACAAAAAAATTCTCTACCATTTCATAAGAAAAAATAAATTTTTTTTTTTTTTTTTTTAAATTCTTGGACACTGGGGCACCACTTCAGATTTGGGCCTTAAGAGATAAGATAAGATAAGATTTCGTTCGGATTTTTAACCCCGGAGGGTTAGCCACCCAGGATAACCCAAGAAAGTCAGTGCGTCATCGAGGACTGTCTAACTTATTTCCATTGGGGTCCTTAATCTTGTCCCCCAGGATGCGACCCACACCAGTCGACTAACACCCAGGTACCTATTTGCTGCTAGGTGAACAGGACAACAGGTGTAAGGAAACGTGTCGAATGTTTCCACCCGCCGGGAATCGAACCCGGGCCCTCCGTGTGTGAAGCGGGAGCTTTAGCCACCAGGCCACCGGACCCTGAAGGGGTTAAGATTTCCCTGAAGTGGGACACAACATTGTCATTGTACATGTTGCAGATATGGCTTGTTTCAGCTTGGTCAGGGTGATACTTTTCAACAAAACTTTGCAACTCATTCCACATTCCACACATGTCCTTAATCACTGAAGAAGGAACCTCCTTCACTCTCTTTTCCTCCTCCTCTAAAGCAAGTTCCTCGGCTGTGGTCTGATGCTGTTCCAGTTGAAGCTCTTGCAGTTCATCAGTGGTTAGCTCTTCCCTGTGGTCCTCCACCAAATCTTCCACATCCCCGTCACTCACCTCCAACCCCATGGACTTGCCCAATGCCACAATACCTTCCACAACAAGCAGAGGATCGGCCGGGACAGGGTCTGCCTCAAACCCTTCAAAATCCCTCTGGATCGTGTTCCTCACTTTATTTACCAAAGGGCTTGCACCAGCTTTCCTTGGGTCCATTATGACTTATTTAGCAGTTGCAAGCACAAAAAACAATGGATTATTATGAAATGTATTGTATGAACCTGCAGGGTGATGGTCATGTGTTGGTAAACAATGGCACACTAAGCATGAATGGCATGGGAGACTGGCTTGGTGTGCACAGTGATGGGCGGACAGGTACTGGACAGTCGCCGAAACACGAGTCTAATCACGAAACTCGAGGCCAAATTTTGCCAAAAAAACTCGCCGAAGAGTCGAATTTCACGAAAGTCGATGCTGCCGAAACTCGAGGGTCCACTGTACTAAGAAAGAGGAGCACTGCAAGGGAGCTAGGTGCCCACATAGGTTAAGAGCTCTTACCCTCTATGGGCACCTAGCTACCCTCTGGGCACCTAGCTCCCTTGCAGTGCTCCTCTTTCTTAGTATTTGACTGACCCCTCCTACTCTTACTACCTTCCCACTACTACCTCCTGCCTATATATACCCATCCTGCTCTCCTCTTTGTTAGTGTGACTTTGTAAATGGTCCAAGTCGGACCAAAACGTCGTCGTAAGCTCTTCTCTTCTATGTGCAGGTTATTGTGTAGTGTACCATTCTGTACTGTTTTTCATATTTGTGCTTTGTGTTAATGGATTTAAGGATGCTGGGTGTTAGCCAGGGACTATTCAGTCTCTTTGCTGTGATCTGTTTAGTTTTTTAGGGCAATGTTTGTTATAGAGGTAATGGTTTTTTTTTTTCAGAAAATTTTTTATACATTCATTCATATCTGTATATGTTTCGAGCTCATTTTGCCAGTCGATGTTATTCATAGCTGCTATAAAGTTGTTAACAGCTGTCTCGTTATGTAGTCTGAAGATAATTTTAGTAATGTCTTGGGGCAATTTACCTAGGTTAGTTATGAGAAAGGTTGGGTAGTGGTCTGTAGTGTTGTCTGTGATTATGAAGTCCACTTGTACAGCAACAGCCCAGAACCTAACCTGCTGTATAAGTGAGGCCTGCCTGTACAGCAGCAGCCCAAACCTTAATCTACTGTATATGTGAGGCCCGCCTCTTATTTTGAACTGGGGAGGGATGTGCTAAACCCACAAGCCATATAGCATTTGAGGAAAGGAAGATAACTGGGTTTGGTCCAACACAGGGGTGACTGTCTAACTCCATGGATCAAGATCCTCTCCTTTTGAGGGAAGCTTCTTTGATTACTGCCTGTTCAGCTAGGCTGTTGCTGTTAGTTGTTCACTAGCTCACATATCCATCACAGCCTAGTAGATCTGGTATTTGGCAGAGGTGGTGATCTGGTTTCCTCTTGAAGACTTCCACACTTGTTCCAGCAATATTTCTGATGATGAATAAGACACCTGTGCAACACTTGCGAATCTTTATTCTGGAAATGTTTCACCAGGCAGTGGCTTCTTCGGTGCAACGCAGAGAAACAGTGAAAGATGAGGGGGTTTGAAGCAATAAGTCCCTCAGCCTGGAGTCAATATATTCAGTCCATCAAACCTGTTGGTTTTCTAAACTATTTATTCAATATTCTTGGTATTTATTAACCCGTTAACGGTCCAAACATATACATACATTCACTACCTCAGTGCCTAGAATATTTTGAAAAATAAAAGAATAATTTTTTTTAGAGATAAGATGAGATAGTGCAGAGATAAGAGGAGATAAGCTATGACATTTGATGGGTGCCAGCAAGGGTGCAGAGATAAGGGATGACATTTGATGAGCTTGTATCTCTGATTATCTGTCTCTGTCTTATTTCTCTGTCTGCTTGTCTCTTTCCATCTCTCTGCTTGTCTCTCTGTCTCAGACAGAGCCACTGTGAACCAACAGGTATTCTTATGCATTGTATCTACAAGCACAGTACAGCACTTCAGATTTTTTTAGGTTATCCTAGGTAATTTACACTATGTATAATTGTATTTGTGTGTACCTTTGAGACAGATAGAGACAGGTAGAGACAGACAGACAGACCCTAAACTTGGGGTTAGCATCACTTTCCTCTTAAAAGGGGAGTGTTAACCCTTTGACTGTCGCAACCCCAAATCCTGAGGCGTCTCCTGATATCGAAAAATTAAAAAAAAAAAAAAATCTTATGAAATGATAGAGAATCTTTTCCCGATGGTAATGATACCAAAAGAACAAAATTTGATGGAAAACTTATGGAATTACGCTCTCGCAAAGTTAGCGACCTCAGTGATACTTACGAATCGGCAATTTCGCCCAATTTGAGCCCTATTTTTGGCTAATTCAATTGTTCCAGTCAACGAAACTCATAGCTATTTCTTTAGAACTCCATTTCTTCTATTGATTGAGTACAAGAAACTGTTCATTTACCAGTTTCAACTACCCAATAACGTGGTCAGAAATTTGCAATCTAGCCAATTTCATGCAAATTAAAAAATATGCCAATTTCAAAATAGTGTCCAGAATGAACAATACAGACATTCCTGGCTCTAAAATAACATTTTCTTTGTTCATCAGTCACATCTCCAGGCCCCTCTGATATTACTCTTGCTTTCTATTTTGTATTTTTATTCAAACAAAAAATAGAAGATTTACTGTTATGCAGATACTGCAATATTGTAATACAGTGGAACCTCAAATTTTTAACGTATCGCTTATCGAACTCTTCGAAAATAGAACCCTTTTTTCGAACCAACTTTGTCCCTATTATCAAACTCTCCCCTATTTTCAAACCGCCGGGTACCGGACCTGTCCGGCAGCCCGCTCTGTCTGCGTCCCCATGCAGGCACTGTGAGCCAGTCTGGTTTGGTTGATGCTCGAGTGAACACTAACATGCGCTCTCATTCAAACATTTTACGAATATTTCATTGTGTTTAGTGCTTGTGGGACTGTGAAATAAGCTACAATGGGCACAAAGAAACTTGCTAGTGGTACCCCTGTGGTAAAGAAAGTGAGAAACACCATAGATGTGAAGAAGGAAATAATACAGATGTGGAATGATGTCCAAGTGGAATGGTGTCCAAATGTTTGTAGAGAAGTACCACCCTGAGCAAGTTGAAACAAGCCATCTTTGCAACAAGTTAAGTGACAGAGCCATGTCCCATTTTAGGGAAATCTTAAAGAGGCACCAGAAACAGAGGTCTGTGGACATATTGCTTTACTTTTCAGACTTTTCTAATTTAGAACTAATTCCTGGAACGGATTAAGTTCGATATTTGAGGTTACACTGTAATTGTATAAATAATGTCAACCCATTCATGACTGCATATTAGAATGGCTAGTTGGACATTTATTGGATAATGACATTATTTGTTTACTTTTGAACATCGGCAAATAACCAAACATTTCCCCTACTTTGAGCTCCATTTCATAGTAAAACCAATCAAAATCACCTCTATTTCTATAATATGTCTTCCATTCTATCAAATGAGACCAAGAAAACAAGAATACAACCATAAATACTATACGAAAATACACCACAAAGTCGGCATTTTAATCCAAAAACATGTTTGGAGTTTTTTTTCTCATTATGCACTGCATGCTGCAGGATTTTTTTTTATATGGTGCACACTGACTACACAGAACCATTCTCTCACATGTGGGTCTACCAGCTTTCTCCTGCTTGATTTGAAGCCGCTAGAATTTTTTCAATATGTATACGTCAAACACGGTGGCTCATAAGATGTATATATATAACCGAAACAGCCAAAGGGTTAAAGACTGCTTCAGCTTCCCTTGCTTTGTATTCTTTTTTTTTACTAAAGTGGCAGTTTGCAACCATCATCCATTTAAAAGGTGTTTTAACAGTAATGAGTGAACATCACAGTTCTAATGACCCTCCCACCAGAGTCAAGCTCCCTCAAGATCAATATGGCCACCATTTGCATCACACAAATTACATAAATCTGCCACCAACAACTTGTTTACTGTACTTTCATAGTGAAGGCATTATAAACAAAACCTCTATTTCTGCCTCACTTCAGTGATGACTATTTCAAGACATCTATGTATGTCTTATCCTTAAATTCAAGACAATGTATAATTTTATTTCAAGACATTCTTGTATGTCTTTTATACCTAATTTAGTAGTATACAGATATACCACAAACATTTTAAACATTTTACCCAGTGGATTTTGAACATACAGTATTTAAAAATTTACCCAGTGGGTTTTGACCATTCTTTTAAAAGTCTGTAATATCGAGGGGGAGATGGCCAATGCGTTAATAAAAAAAAATAATAAAATCAAGATTTATACAGTGGCAGGGTGAGGAGGGAGGTACTATATGGGCTGTGAAGTGCTAGTTACACATAACACAAGGTTAGCACATTAAACGTGCCACCAGCACTGAAAGAATTCCTGTATCAGAACTCTTGATGAGCCCTATGAATAACAGATCCCTCTACTGCACAGCAAGTCCACATTCATAATCCTCACATTTTGCATATAAGCAAGTAACAAATCCTGCACTTGTTTTCTTAGATTAGGCTTAAGCCTGCCCAAAATGCTTTGCATAACAATGGACTATCAACATGCTCTAAAAATGTCACCCATTTCTGTATAAACATTATTTTAACTCACCGGCCATATCTCACCGAGGCAAGGTGACCCAAAAAAAGAAAAACTTATGTTTTTCTTTTTAAATTTAGTAATTAATACAGAAGGGGTTACTAGCCCCTTGCTCCCTGCATTTTCATCACCTCTTACAACACGCATGACTTATGGAGGAAGAATCCTGTTCCACTTTCCCATGGAGATAAACAATGTATCAGGTGGAAATTGTTTAAATCCCAGGAATGCTTCCCTTTGAAGTAGGTCCCAACCACTTCACCTTCACAATCCACTAAGTAGGTTCCCACAAGTACACCTTTACAACCCACTAACAAGTAGGTTCCCACAAGTACACCTTTACAACCCACTAACAAGTAGGTTCCCACAAGTACACCTTTACAACCCACTAACAAGTAGGTTCCCACAAGTACACATTCACAACCCACAAACACGTAGGCCCCCACAACTTCACCTTCACAACCCACTAACAAGTAGGTTCCCACAAGTACACCTTCACAACCCACAAACACGTAGGCCCCCACAACTTCACCTTCACAACCCACTAACAAGTAGGTTCCCACAAGTACACGTTCACAACCCACTAACAAGTAGGTCCCCACAACTTCACCTTCACAATCCACTAAGTAGGTTCCCACAAGTACACTTTCACAACCCACTAACATATAGGTTCCCACATGTACACCTTCACAACCCACTAACAAGTAGGTTCCCACAACTTCACCATCACAACCCACTAACAAGTAGGTCCCAACAACTTCACCTTCACAACCCACTAACAAGTAGGTTCCCACAAGTTCACCTTCACAACCCACTAACAAGCAGGTCCCCACAAGTTCACCTTCACAACCCACTAACAAGTAGGTCCCCACAAGTTCACCTTCACAACCCACTAACAAGTAGATCCCCACAAGTTCACCTTCACAACCCACTAACAAGTAGATCCCCACAAGTTCACCTTCACAACCCACTAACAAGTAGGTTCCCACAAGTACACCACAACCCACTAACACGTAGGTCCCCACAACTTCACCCTCACAACCCACTAACACAAGTCCTCACAACTTCACAACCCACTAACAGGTAGGTCCCCACAAGTTCACCTTCACAACCCACTAACAAGTAGGTTCCCACAAGTACACCTTCACAACCCACTAACAAGTAGGTACCCACAAGTTCACCTTCACAACCCACTAACAAGTAGGTTCCCACAAGTACACCTTCACAACCCACTAACACGTAGGTCCCCACAACTTCACTTTCACAACCCACTAACACGTAAGTCCTCACAACTTCACAACCCACTAACAAGTAGGTCCCCACAGGTTCACATTCACAACCCATTAACAAGCAGGTTCCCACAAGTTCACCTTCACAACCCACTAACAAGTAGGTTCCCACAAGTACACCTTCACAACCCACTAACATGTAAGCCCTCACAACTTCACAACCCACTAACAAGTAGGTCCCAACAAGTTCACCTTCACAACCCACTAACAAGTAGGTTCCCACAAGTACACCTTCACAACCCACTAACAAGTAGGTCCCCACAAGTACACCTTCACAACCCACTAACAAGTAGGTCCCAACAAGTTCACCTTCACAACCCACTAACAAGTAGGTTCCCACAAGTGCACCTTCACAACCCATGAACAAGTAGGTTCCCACAAGTACACCTTCACAACCCACTAACAAATAGGTCCCCACAAGTCCATCTTTCATGATCCTTTTACACACCAACCCCCCCTCCCCTTCTCCTCCATGTACTTTCCTTACAACACATTCACTAAGTCATCCCCTATTTTTGTATAAAAAAAGTACTAAATAGTAAAAAATAAATTCCTTGTATGTATTAATTGTAAATAAAAATTACAGTAGATTATTACTCAAATATTTACCTGATGGTTATGCCTTCAGCATCATCACAGCTTCTGACCCTAAAGATATTTTGACCCCAGAGCAATGGAAGAAAATTTGGGGGGCCAGAAGAAAATAACTCCCAAAAAAGCATTACAATCGGCTAACTTGTAATTAGGGCTGGCAGTACAAGGACACATGACTGAGTTGATAAAGCCCACTGCAAGGGCAAAACATTGTCACTCTTAAATGCATCCACTAAATATTTAGCAAGGAAATAGAGAGCAGATTTACTGAAAATGTATTCTGAAGATATTAATCACAATAACAGTGAGGTTGTACTTTTCCTTTTAACACATGGGCCAATGTATTCTGAAGATATTAATCACAATAATAATGAAGCTGTACTTTTTCTTTTCACACATGGGCCATTTCCCACCAAGGAAGGGTGACCTGAAAAACAAGATATACTTTCACCGTCACTCATTCCACCACTGTCTTGCTAGAGGTGAGCCAATAAAACAGTTGAAAAACTGCAACACATCTCCCCTACTTCAGAGTGCTGGCACTGTACTTCCCACCTCCAGAATTAGTCTTGCTAACCAGACTGTATAAAAGAGGATACAGTGGAACCTCAAAAATCGAACTGCTCCCAACACAACCAATTATGTAAGTGTATTTTTGTAAGTGCTTTTATAAGTGTATTTTTGAGGGTCTGAAATGGACTAATCTAATTTACATTATTCCTGATGGGAATAAATTCATTCGGTAAAGGCACTCGAACAGCCTTCTGGACCAAAGAAAGTTTGATATTTGAGGTTCCACTGTATTTGTTGTTCCTTTACTGACTTCATGTGTGTTAGTTACTCCATGAAGCAGAGCAAGCCTTTAAATACATGTCATGTAAGTGATTTACAAAACTGACAAGTCGAAGAATGAGACACTTTTACAACATTTAGGAATCTTATGTGAAAATGTTTCTCCAGCCAGTGGCTTCTCCAGCCAGTGACTTGCCCAACCAGTGGCTTGCCCAACCAGTGGCTTGCCCAGCCAGTGGCTTGCCCAGCCAGTGGCTTGCCCAGCCAGTGGCTTGCCCAGCCAGTGGCTTGCCCAGCCAGTGGCTTGCCCAGCCAGTGGCTTCCCCAGCCAGTGGCTTGCCCAGCCAGTGGCTTCCCCAGCCAGTGGCTTCCCCAGCCAGTGGCTTCTTCAGTTTGAAGGAGGAAATATATGTATTCAGATTTGAGTGGACTTGTCAGCATATGGATCAATGAAATACAAGGTGAACCACAGAACTGACAACAGAGTAGGAAGGGAGAGAGGGAAGATAAGTGGAGTATTAAGGTATCTGTGGAAAAGAGAAGACTGGAAACTATAGCAAAGCACATTGGTGCCAACAATCTGAACTGTGTTGCAGACATGCTTCTGGCAAGGCAGCAATGGAGGCAGGGGGTAGTGTCACTCTGCCTCAGTGGGAAATGGATGGCGTGTTTTAAAAAAAAACTTTTACATGGGTGTGAGGTGTATTCATATTGTAGTAGAAGTTAGGAAAGCAAAATGTATAAAAAATAAAATAAAAGGGGGAAGCAAAAACAAGGTAACATTTCACTGAATTAAGTCATGGGATATTGTAGTGAAATATTTCATAGCATTTACAATAATTCAGAACTGGACATATTGCATTTCCAAGTGTACTGCTGCTCCCACTTTCTCCAAGCACTTTCCCTTCCATACCCACAACCTGCTTCCGAAACTGTACGACACAACCAAATTAAATATTTTACAGTGCTTTAGGGCCATCATGTAATTAAAGAATAACATCTCCTGGATTTCTAAAAATACATTCCTACAGCACAAATATTCCACATCAACCCTAAGGCTAAACACAAGTAAGTTTCTGGTAAATAGGTAAAGTGCAAAGTTTTTTAATCTCTTGACCAGAAACATACTTCTAAGGTTTTACTTAAATATACAAAACAGTATAGAATAATAAACACATGGATTGCCATACCTTCCAAGAAACACAAAAAGATGTACATTTCAACAAATATACATTTATTAAAAAGAATGAAAAAGGTACAATACCGTGACTGGAACAATACACAAGTAACCCGCGCACAGGAGAGAGGAGCTTACGATGACGTTTGTAAATGCTCCACATCGGACTGAAACGTCATAAGCTCCTCTCTCCTGTGTGGGTTATTTGTACTTGTTAAACTTTTCTGAAATAAGATTGAAAAGAATCAACAAGTCGGATCACCAGAGATGAATAATTACAGCAAACCCTCTTATAGGGAGCCATCACAGTGTAATTTTGTGGAAATGCGATTGAACAAGTACATATATAAAAAAATTGTACAATCTGTTTGCCTGGCCATGAGCAGTGTCTCCCTCCCTTCAACCAGATCACCTGCCACTCTGGCAAAGAGTGCAAGTCATATTCACCAGAAAGCATTTTGTAATAAAGTTGGTAGAATTACCGACAATATGTAAAGTAAAAGGACACAAGTGCAACTAATGTGACATTTTATTGTGGCAACGTTTCGCTCTCCAGGAGCTTTATCAAGCCATTACAAACAATACCCTCTGTGTCCATGTATTGTTTGTAATGGCTTAATAAAGCTCCTGGAGAGCAAAACGTTGCCACAATAAAATGTCACGTTAGTTGCACTTGTGTCCTTTTACTTTACAGAAAGCATTTTGCTTACCTAACTGCTTCCAAAACTGATGTAACTTACCACTGCTTAATCTAATGGGTAAAGAATAAATCTGTGGTGGAGGTACGTGAGGCATTACGTAGAATGAAAGGGGGTAAAGCAGCTGGAACTGATGGGATCATGACAGAAATGTTAAAAGCAGGGGGGGATATAGTGTTGGAGTGGTTGGTACTTTTGTTTAATAAATGTATGAAAGAGGGGAAGGTACCTAGGGATTGGCGGAGAGCATGTATAGTCCCTTTATATAAAGGGAAAGGGGACAAAAGAGATTGTAAAAATTATAGAGGAATAAGTTTACTGAGTATACCAGGAAAAGTATACGGTAGGGTTATAATTGAAAGGATTAGAGGTAAGACAGAATGTAGAATTGCGGACGAGCAAGGAGGCTTCAGAGTGGGTAGGGGATGTGTAGATCAAGTGTTTACATTGAAACATATATGTGAACAGTATTTAGATAAAGGTAGGGAAGTTTTTATTGCATTTATGGATTTAGAAAAGGCATATGATAGAGTGGATAGAGGAGCAATGTGGCAGATGTTGCAAGTATATGGAATAGGTGGTAAGTTACTAAATGCTGTAAAGAGCTTTTATGTGGATAGTGAGGCTCAGGTTAGGGTGTGTAGAAGAGAGGGAGAATACTTCCCGGTAAAAGTAGGTCTTAGACAGGGATGTGTAATGTCACCATGGTTGTTTAATATATTTATAGATGGGGTTGTAAAAGAAGTAAATGCTAGGGTGTTCGGGAGAGGGGTGGGATTAAATTATGGGGAATCAAATTCAAAATGGGAATTGACACAGTTACTTTTTGCTGATGATACTGTGCTTATGGGAGATTCTAAAGAAAAATTACAAAGGTTAGTGGATGAGTTTGAGAATGTGTGTAAAGGTAGAAAGTTGAAAGTGAACATAGAAAAGAGTAAGGTGATGAGGGTATCAAATGATTTAGATAAAGAAAAATTGGATATCAAATTGGGGAGGAGGAGTATGGAAGAAGTGAATGTTTTCAGATACTTGGGAGTTGACGTGTCGGCGGATGGATTTATGAAGGATGAGGTTAATCATAGAATTGATGAGGGAAAAAAAGTGAGTGGTGCGTTGAGGTATATGTGGAGTCAAAAAACGTTATCTATGGAGGCAAAGAAGGGAATGTATGAAAGTATAGTAGTACCAACACTCTTATATGGATGTGAAGCTTGGGTGGTAAATGCAGCAGCGAGGAGATGGTTGGAGGCAGTGGAGATGTCCTGTCTAAGGGCAATGTGTGGTGTAAATATTATGCAGAAAATTCGGAGTGTGGAAATTAGGAGAAGGTGTGGAGTTAATAAAAGCATTAGTCAGAGGGCAGAAGAGGGGTTGTTGAGGTGGTTTGGTCATTTAGAGAGAATGGATCAAAGTAGAATGACATGGAAAGCATATAAATCTATAGGGGAAGGAAAGAGGGGTAGGGGTCGTCCTCGAAAGGGTTGGAAAGAGGGGGTAAAGGAGGTTTTGTGGGTGAGGGGCTTGGACTTCCAGCAAGCGTGCGTGAGCGTGTTAGATAGGAGTGAATGGAGACGAATGATACTTGGGACCTGACGATCTGTTGGAGTGTGAGCAGGGTAATATTTAGTGAAGGGATTCAGGGAAACCGGTTATTTTCACATAGTCGGACTTGAGTCCTGGAAATGGGAAGTACAATGCCTGCACTTTAAAGGAGGGGTTTGGGATATTGGCAGTTTGGAGGGATATGTTGTGTATCTCTATACATATATGCTTCTAAACTGTTGTATTCTGAGCACCTCTGCAAAAGCAGTGATAATGTGTGAGTGTGGTGAAAGTGTTGAATGATGATGAAAGTATTTTCTTTTTGGGGATTTTCTTTCTTTTTTTTTTGGGTCACCCTGCCTCGGTGGGAGACGGCCGACTTGTTGAGAAAAAAAAAAAAAAAAAAAAAAAAAAAAAAAAATTTTGAAGAGAATATTCAGTGAATTAATATCAAGAATCAACAAATATTCAGCATCATACATTATGACTCATGAAATCATAAAGACACTATTGCAAACAAATCATACCACGGGTGGGGATTCAACTCGTGGCGAGCGAGTCGTAAAACTCCAGGCCAGTGCATAAGCCACTAGGCCAGCTGGCTACAATAAGATTCATCCAACTAGGGATATTTATACACCATAGAGAGGTTAGCACAGGCCCCACTGTGACCACAAATGTAGGTTTTTACAGATGAATCTGCTGCCAGTTTTGAGACACTCGCCACAAGTTCAAGCCCCACCCACGGTATGTTTATCATACATTATCGTTATTACACTGCAATTACACACTGCACCACATGCTAGTGGCTTTTTCTGCTTAATATTTTATTACATGTAAACTACTGTATTTCGTGGCTTATAAAACTTGGCTTAGTTTCAACGGCTCAACATCGGACATAACTGGGAGAGCTACAGCCCAGCCCACCCCACACCACAAACTTATAGATCCCGTCACTGACCTTCAGTTTATAGGATGCAGGGTGGTTTTTGGAGACATTTTATAAAAAAAAAAAAAAAAAATGCGTCTAATAAGCTGCAAAATATGGTACATTTTGTATACTGCAGAAATGAAATAAAGTTATACTGTTCTGCATTGTTTCTAACAGTGCTGCATATCCCCTACCTGTATTTTTTCTACTGTTAAACATGTTGGTGAATAATAAAGATTAAATCAGCGTTTAACCCGTAAACGGTCCAAACATATATACAGTGAACCCTCAACCAATGGCTTTAATCGTTCCAGAG
Source organism: Cherax quadricarinatus (assembly GCF_038502225.1). Classification (NCBI taxonomy): domain Eukaryota; kingdom Metazoa; phylum Arthropoda; class Malacostraca; order Decapoda; family Parastacidae; genus Cherax; species Cherax quadricarinatus. The sequence continues at coordinate 11,702,734 of NC_091353.1, forward strand.
AGCTAGCCTTTAGTCGAATTACCCGTTAGTCAAATTAATTTTCCACATAAGAAATTATGGAAATCCATTTAATCCATTTCAGACAGCCAAAAGTATTAACAAAAAATATTTTGTTTTTAAAGATTAAATATAAATATACATACAGAAAACAATGACAAATATAAAGCACTAATAAAATGGATAAATGAACATTTAACATCACACTTACCTATACTGACTTATCTTTATTGACTTGACTTCTTGGTGTATGATAGACACGTAGGAGGCAAGAGGAAGACAAGTTTATTATGCTTCAATATGATGCTAATATCTCTACGGCTTATTTATCTATCACAAATCATCTAATATGACATTATAAACAATATTAATAACACAGAAACATGATATATACTCTAGAATGAACAAAATATAACATAATGTATGAGAGTAAATGGTGTAAGTGTTGTTGGGTTTAAGGGCCGCCACAGAGAGAAGCCGTGTTGGTCAAGATGGAGGTTTTTGCCACCACCACCATCACATTTAAACAATGTATGTAATTTATAAATAAGAAATATTTACATTTTAATTTATAAATAAGTAAGTTTATTCAGGTATACACAAATAGTTACGTACATAGATTATTATACATAGCAGCATATGTGTAAAGTACCGAGGATAACCCAAAAAAGTCAGAGTAACTTACGTATTTCCACTGGGGTCCTTTTATATTTACACTTAATATATTTACATTTATGCTTACACTTTTATATTTACAATTACCTTGGAGGAGATGTTAGTTTAATTAGTTAGTTTGATGGAGGAGATGCTGGCAGAGGTTTAGGGTAGTAGAAGATAGCAGGCCAGCGTATGTTCAGCGGATGTACACACATCCAACAACACTGGAGTTACTTTCGTGCCATTTTCCATTGCTTACTCACTTAACTTACTTGCTACACTGTTAATTCTACACTTTATTGCTGGCTGGCGCGATAGCCTTTATCGATACTTGCTGCTTTAGTATTACACATATTGCAGAATCACTTAATCACTGCAGAAGGCACATTCTCCCCTCTCTCTTCCTCCTCCTCTTTGGTACTTTGCTACGAGTTTTTTCTTGGATTTTATTGTGTTTCTTTCCTTCTTTATCACAGGGCTGGCACTAGAAGCTTTCTTTGGGCTCATGGTGGCTTATTTAGCAGTTACATGCACTAAAAACAATGGAATAATACAAAATATATTGCACGTACACATGGAATCCACCGCAACGGCTTGTAAACAACGCAATGCTGGCTATACACGGAGTCTTGGAGTGGCTGGGCCCGCTCAAGATGCATGGACACGTTCGGGACGAAAGCCTTTACCAACGCCGAAAAACTCGTCTAGAGAGAATATTAGTCGATTTTGGCATTAGATGATGCTGCTGTTAGACGAGGGTCCACCGTATACGTTCACTACCCCAGTGCCGAATATTTTGAAAAATATGAGATATGAGGCCAAGAAGTTGGCAGTGGATGCTAATGTGACAGCAACATCGAGTCCTCCTGCTGGCAGAAGTGTTGCCAATATACCTTTTTTACTATTTTTCATATTATTTTATTTAATTTTTATGTTCTGATAATTACAATTTATAGTAGTTCTTGTCATTTCATAACCAATCTTTGTTCTGACACCTATACAACACTCTAATTGCCAGGCATAATGAGGGCAAATTCCTAGGCCTATACCTCGACAACAACCTGAACTTCAGCACCCATATCCAACACATAACCAAAAAAGTATCCAAAACGGTTGGGATCCTCTCCAAGATATGATACTACGTGCCACAAACTGCCCTTCTCACACTATACCATTCACTTATATATCCATACCTCACCTATCCTATCTGTGCTTGGGGTTCAACTGCAGCAACACACCTAAAGTCAATAATAACCCAACAAAAAGCTGCAGTAAGAATAATCACTAAATCCCATCCCTGGCAACACCCCCCCCCCTACTCTTCATAGATCTAAACTTACTCCCTGTTCAGTACATCCACACTTACTACTGTGCAATCTACATCTACAGGACCTTAAATTCCAATATTAACCTTGACCTAAAACGCTTCCTTGATAGTTGCGACAGAACCCACAGGCACAACACCAGACACAAACATCTCTATGACATTCCCCGTGTCAGACTAAACCTTCACAAAAATTCAATGCATGTCAAAGGCCCTAAAATCTGGAACACCCTACCTGAAAATTCTAAAACTGCACACACATTCATCACCTTCAAAACTACCATCAGAAAACATCTTATCTCCCTGATACACCCTGTCAACTAATTACACGAATACCACCTGGTGGTTAACATTTACACTCACTCACCCATTTGACCATAAACAGAAATATCAATCTCAAAATAATGAATCTTAACTAGTCATAAGTTGGCCTGTGATACTCCAATACTGAAACTATGTATAGTGCCAAAACAAAAGCATTCACATTGCTAAACTCACAAACTAGTATTTAGTCACTTAGCCATAATACCAACTTACCTCATAATTTTGTAATATTTTAAACTTAAGATTTAATTTAAGTCTGCCCGAAATGCCTAGCCATGCTAGGTGTTCTAGTGGTACACTCTGTAATTATTATTTTACTACATGTAAACCACACAGTATTAGGTACTGAAATTGTACTCAAACTGTCACACACTGACGGGTGGAAATTCACACATGCCTTGGCCATTTACTATTGTCTTGCAATGTTTTGGATATGAGGAAGTAAATAATAATAATAATAATAATATAATTATAAGACGAAGAAGAAGACGAGGAAGAAGACGAAGAAGACTAAGAAGAAGACGAAGAAGAAGACGACGAAGACGACGACGAAGAAGACGAAGAAGACAACGAAGAAGAAGACGAAGACGACGAAGAAGACAAAGACGACGAAGAAGACAAAGACGACGAAGAAGACGAAGACGATGAAGAAGACGAAGACGAAAAAGAAGACGAAGACGACGGCGAAGAAGACGACGAAGAAGACGACGAAGAAGAAGAAGACGACGACGAAGAAGAAGACGAAGAGGAAGACGAAGAGGAAGACGAAGAAGAAGACGAAGAAGAAGACGAAGAAGAAGACGAAGAAGAAGACGAAGAAGAAGACGAAGAAGAAGACGAAGAAGAAGACGAAGAAGACGAAGAAAAAGACGAAGAAAACGATGACAAAGAAGAAGTCGAAGAAGAAGATGAAGACGAAGAAAACAAAGAAGAAGAAGACGAAGAAGACGATGACGAAGATGAAAAAAGACGAAAAACAAGATGAAAAAGAAGACGACGAAGAAGACGACGAAGAAGACGACGAAGAAGACGACGAAGAAGACGACGAAGAAGACGACGAAGACGACGACGAAGAAGACGAAGAAGAAGACGAAGAAGAAGACGAAGAAGAAGACGAAGAAGAAGACGAAGAAGAAGACGAAGAAGACGAAGAAGAAGACGAAGAAGAAGACGAAGAAGAAGACGAAGAAGAAGACAGAAGAAGACGAAGAAGAAGACAGAAGAAGACAGAAGAAGACAGAAGAAGACAGAAGAAGACAGAAGAAGACAAAGAAGACGAAGACGATGACAAAGAAGAAGACAAAGAAGATGAAGATGATGACGAAGACGACGAAGAAGACGATGAAGAATACGAAGAAGACAAAGAAGATGACAAAGAAAAAGAAGACGAAGACGACGACGAAGACAACGACGATAAAGACGACTATGAAGATGACGACGAAGATGATGAAGACGACGACGAAGAAGACGAACAAGATGACGATGAAGACGAACAAGAAGACGAAGAATAAGAAGACAAAGAAGAAGATGAAGAAGAAGACGAAGACGACGAAGAAGGCAACAAAGAACAAGACAAAGAAGACGAGGACGAAGAAGACAAAGAAGACGAAGAAGACGATGAAGACGACGATGAAGAAGACAAAGAAGACGAAGAAGACGATGACGAAGAAGATGAAGGAAACCAAGAAGACGACGACGAAGACAAAGGAAGGCGACGACAAAGACGACGACGACGACGAAGAAGACAAAGAACAAGAAAACAAAGAAGAAAACGAAGACGAAGTAGAAGACGAAGAAGAAGACGAAGAAGACAAAGAAGACGAAGAAGACAAAGAAGACAAAGAAGACAAAGAAGACAAAGAAGACAAAGAAGACAAAGAAGACAAAGAAGACAAAGAAGACAAAGAAGACAAAGAAGACAAAGAAGACAAAGAAGACAAAGAAGATGGCGAAGATGACGACGACGAAGAAGACAAAGAAGACAAAGAAGAAGAAAACAAAGAAGAAAACGAAGACAAAGTAGAAGACGAAGAAGAAGACAGCAAAGACGAAGAAGAAGACGAAGAAGATGACGAAGACTAAGAACACGACGAAGAAGACGAAGAAGACGAAGACAACGAAGAAGACGACGAGGAAGACGGCGATGAAGAAGACGAAGAAGACGAAGACGAAGACGACGAAGAAGACGACGATGAAGACGATGAAGATGACGAAGACGACGAATAAGAAGATGACAATGAAGAAGACGAAGAAGAAAAGAAAACGAAGACGAAGAAGACGAAGAAGACAAAGAAGACGAAGAAGAAGCAACGAAGATGAAGACAAAGACGACGGCGAAGAAGACGACGAAGAAGACGACGCAGAAGACAATGACGAAGACGAAGAAGACAACGAAGAAGACGAATAAGAAGATGACAATGAAGAAGACGACGAAGAAGAAAAGAAAACGAAGACGAAGAAAAAGTAGAAGACGAAGAAGACGAAGACAAAGAAGACAAAGAAGACGAAGAAGAGACGACGATGAAGAAGACGACAAAGACGACGACGAAGAAGATGACAACGAAGATGAATAAGAAGACGAAGACGAAGACGACGACGAAGAGGAAGAGGAAGACAACAAAGAAGACGAAGACGATGAAGAAGACGATGGCGAAGAAGACGAAGAAGATGACGACGAAGACGACGACGAAGAAGACGAAGATGAAGACGAAAAAGATGAAGGAGAAGACGAAGAAGACAAAGAAGACGAAGAAGGTGAAGACAAAGAAGATAACGAAGAAGACGACGAAGAAGACGAAGAAGAAGATGAAGAAGACGAAGAAGACAAAGAAGACGACGATGAAGAAGACGAAGAAGACGAAGACGAAGACGAAGACGATGACGAAGACGACGATGAAGAAGACGAAGAAGACGAAGACGAAGACGAAGACGATGACGAAGACGACGAAGAAGACGAAGAAGACGACGAAGACGAAGAAGATGACAATGAAGAAGACAAAGAAGACGAAGACGAAGAAGAGGAAAAGAAAACGAAGACGAAGAAAAAGTAGAAGACGAAGAAGACGAAGACGATGAAGACAAAGAAGAAGACGAAGAGACAACGACGAAGAAGACGACGACAAAGACGGCGACGAAGAAGACGATGGCAAAGAAGACGAAGACGACGAAGATGACGACGACGAAGAAGACGAAGATGAAGACGAAAAAGATGAAGAAGGAGAAGACAAAGAAGATAACGAAGAAGACGACGAAGATGACGACGAGAAAGAAGAAGACAATGATGATGAAGATGACGAAGAAGACGAAGAAGACGAAGAAGAAGACAAAGAAGACGACGATGAAGACGAAGAAGACGAAGAAGATGACGAAGAAGACGAAGAAGATGAAGAAGAAGAAGAAGACGAAGACGACGACGAAGAAGAAAAGAAAACGAAGACGAAGAAGACAAAGAAGAAGACGAAGATGAAGACAAAGAAGAAGAAGACGAAGAAGAGACGACGACGAAGACGAAGACGATGACAAAGACGACAACGAAGAAGACGACAACGATGAAGACGACGACGAAGATGAAGAAGAATAAGAAGACAATGAAGACGAAGATGACAACGAAGAAGAAGACGACAACGAAGAAGACGAAGAAGATGAAGGCGAAGAAGATGAAGAAGGCAAAGAAGATAACGAAGAAGACAACAAAGAAGATGACGACAAAGAAGAAGACGATGAAGAAAACGAAAAAGACGAAGACGAAGAAGACAAAGAAGACGGCAATGAAGAAGACGAGAAAGAAGATGACGATGAAGAAGATGAAGAAAACGACGAAGAAGACGAAGACGATGAAGAAGATGACGATGAAGAAGACAAAGAAGAAGACGAATAAGACAAAGAAGACGAAGAAGACAAAGAAGAATACGAATAAGACAAAGAAGACAAAGAAGACGAAGATGAAGAAGACGAAGAAGACGAAGAAGATGAAGAAGACGAAGAAGACAAAGAAGAAGACGAAGAAGAAGACGAAGAAGAAGACAAAGAAGAAGACAAAGAAAACGATGAAGACAAAGAAGAAAACGAAGACAAAGAAGGAGAAGACGAAGACCAAGACGAAGAAGACAATAAAGAAGACAATGAAGAAGTCGAAGAAGAAGTCGAAGACGACGACGAAGACGACAACGACGACAACAAAGAAGACAAAGAAGAAGAAGACGAAGAAGGTGAAGAAGATGAAGACGACAATGAAGACGAAGAAGATAAAGAAGAAGAATACAAAGAAGACGGAGAAAACGAATAAGACAAAGAAGAAGATGAAGACGAAGACAACGACCTAGATGGCGAAGAAGAAGAAGACGAAGTAGAAGACGAAGAAGAAGATGAAGACGACGAAGACGATGATGAAGAAGACGACGAAGACGAAGAGGATGATGATGAAGACGACGATGAAGAAGACGTAGAAGACGACAAAGAAGACGAAGAAGACAATGACGAAGAAGACGAAGAAGAAGAAGAAGGCAAAGAAGAAGACGAAGAAGACGAAGAAGACGAGAAGACGACGACGACGAAGAAGATGACGAATAAGAAGACGACGAATAAGGAGAAGACGAATAAGGAGAAGACGAATAAGACGACGACGAATAAGGAGAAGATGAATAAGGAGAAGACGAATAAGGAGAAGACGAATAAGAAGACGAAGAATAAGGAGAAGACAAATAATAAGAAGACGAGTAAGGAGAAGACGAATAAGGAGAAGAAGAGGAAGAAGATGACGAAGAAGAAGACAAAGAAGAAGACGAAGAAGAAATGAATAATAATAATAAGTTCCCTTGAAGCATGTAAAACAAGCCTCAGTCCACCCCTGACAGTGAAGTGATAAGATGAGATAAGATAAGAGTTGACATTTGATGATTGTTGGCCCTCGCTTTGTTTTCGCTGGTACACAAACATGTCTGTGTCTGTCAATCTGTCTGTAAAGCTCCCTGTCTATCTGTCTGTCTAGCTCTCTCTCTCAGAGAGCCACAAGACTGCATTATCATGTTTACTCATATCTTCAAGCAGAATATAGCACTTTGTCTGGATTTTTTGGGTTATGCTAGGTAATTTACACTATGTATACTTGTATTTATGTGTACCTTTGAGACAGAGATAGACAGAGACAGATAGAGACAAAGATAGATAGACAGACAAAGACAAACAAACGGAGCCAGGCCACCAGCAGCCAGCAGAAGAAGACGAAGAAGACGAAGACGACGACGAAGACGACGACAAAGAAGACAAAGAAGATGAAGAAGAAGAAGATGAAGAAGAAGAAGACAATGACGAAGACGAATAAGACGACGACAAATAAGGAGAAGACAAATAAGAAAACAAGTAAGAAGAAGATAAATAAGGGGAAGACGAATAAGGGGAAGACGAATAAGGGGAAGACGAATAAGGGGAAGACGAATAAGAAGACGACGAATAAGGAGAAGACAAATAAGAAGACGACGAATAAGGAGAAGACAAAGAAGAAAAGAATAATAATAGTAATAATAATAATAATAATAATAATAATTTCACTTGAAGCATGTAAAATAAGCCTCAGTCCACCCCTGACAGTGAAGTGATAAGATGAGATAACATAAGAGTTGACATTTGATGAGCGTTGGCCCTCGCTTTGTTTTCGCTGGCACACAAACATGAGGCTTCTAGCAGTGAGGTGCAGTCTGTCTCTCGCTGTGAGGAGGCTGTAGTTGGGGAGGTAGCAACGGCTACCAGCAGTGAGGTGCAGTCAGCACCTGCTACAAGTGGCGAGTGGTTCACAGTAATGGAAAGTGCATCAGAGTAAGGAAAGTTAAGAGTGAAGATCTGAAGGTAGGAAATCGCTTCTCTGTTCTTCAGGATGAATGTACTTCAGTGGCCAGTGAAGGTAAGGGTACTACTGCCCCTGCTAATGGAGGTAAGCGCATTCTTGTGGTTGGTGACTCTCAGGTAAGATATATTGACCGTGCTTTTTGTAATAGGAATAAGAAGATGAGAGATAGAGTGTGCTTCCCTGGAGCTGGTGTTGGGGACATTGTCAACAGGCTGGATAATATCATGTCAGGTAATGGGAACAAGCCCATTATCTGTCTCAGTGCTGGTGGAAATGATATTGGGAAGGGTAGGAGAGAAGAGCTGCTAGATAAGTACAGGTCAGCTATAGATTTCATTAAGTCTAAGGGAGGGATCCCAATCATATGTAGCATCTTGCCTAGAAGGGGAGTAGGAAATGAATGGTTGTCTAGGGCAATTGGTGTAAATTGCTGGCTAGACAGATACTGCAAGGAACTTGCAATCCCATTCATTGACAACTGGAACAACTTTTATGGCAAACATGATATGTATGCAAGGGATGGGGTACATCTCTCTGGGGTTGGGGTGGTAGCACTTGCAGACTCGATTGAGAAGGCCATTGGTGAAATGCCTATGATTTTAAACTGATGGAAGATAGAGGTATGGGTGTGTGTGGGAAACAAGCAGGTTGCAACACTTGGGTTGGAAACAGTAAATGTATAAAAGGCATTCAGCATGAAGTTATAAATAAAGACAATAGATCAGGTCAGCAAACAAAGGGGGACAGCAGAGGGCAGCAAGGGACTAGCTCCCTTAAGGTTTACTATACTAATAGCAGGAGTGTAAGAAATAAGATAGATGAGCTAAGATTAACTGCAAGTGCAGGAAACATAGATATTATTGCTATAACAGAGACCTGGCTCAATATGAAAGATAGAGAGATGCCCTCTGAATGTCACATACAAGGCTATAAATTATTCCACACTGACAGGGTCAACAGGAAAGGTGGTGGAGTAGCGATGTATGTCAGAGACAATTTAAATTGTTGTGTTAGACAAGATATTAAATTAGAAGCGTCAGCCACTGAATCTGTTTGGTTACAGCTTCTCGAGGGCCGAGAAAAACTAATTTTGGGAGTGATTTACAGGGCCCCAAATCTTGATAGGGAGTGCAGTAAACTTCTATGGGACGAAATTCGTAAGGCATCTACATACGAAAATGTTGTGCTAATGGGAGATTTCAACTATAGACAGATTGACTGGAGCAATTTGACAGGAAATTTAGAGTCAGGTGACTTTCTTGATACAATCCAGGATTGTTTTTTAAAACAGTTTGTGACAGAGCCAACTAGGGAAAATAACCTCCTTGACTTGGTTCTTGCCAGTAGGGAAACACTAATTAATAATCTTGAGGTTAATGATGAGCTTGGGGAAAGTGATCACAAATCACTCAGTTTTAATATATCATGGAATTCCCCTAATAATGGCAATCAAGTCTCCGTCCCTGACTTTCGCTTGGCTGATTTCATAGGACTGAAAAATTACTTAGGTGGGCTGAACTGGAATGACCTGACTAAGGGTCAGGTAGGTGGTGATGGTTGCCGATATGATGCTTTCCAGGGCATAGTTCTAGCTGCTCAGTCAAATTATGTTCCAAATAGGGAAATCAGATCAAACAAAAATGATCCTAAATGGATGAACAATAGATTAAAATATCTGATTGGTCAAAAGAGAGGCATATATAGGCAAATCAAAAGAGGAGAGGGGCAATTGAGAAATCGATATTTTCAGTTAAAGAGAGAAATAAAAAAGGGAATTAGAAAAGCAAAAAGAGATTATGAGGTTAAAGTTGCAAGAGAATCGAAGACTAATCCAAAAGGATTCTTTCAGGTATACAGAAGTAAGATCAGGGACAAGATAGGCCCACTCAAAAGTTAATCGGGTCAGCTCACTGACAGTGATAAGGAAATGTGTAGAATTTTTAACACATACTTCCTCTCAGTTTTTACACAGGAGGATACCAGAGATATTCCAGTAATGATAAATTATGTAGAACAGGACGATAATAAACTGTGCACTATTAGGGTCACAAGTGACATGGTCCTTAGGCAAATAGATAAATTAAAACCTAACAAATCCCCAGGCCCTGATGAACTGTATGCAAGGGTTCTAAAGGAATGTAAAGAGGAGCTTAGCACACCTTTGGCTAATCTTTTCAACATATCACTACAAACTGGCATGGTGCCAGATAAGTGGAAAATGGCAAATGTGATACCTATTTTCAAAACAGGTGACAGGTCCTTAGCTTCGAACTATAGACCAATAAGCCTAACCTCCATAGTGGGAAAATTTATGGAATCAATAATTGCCAAGGCAGTTCGTAGCCACCTTGAAAAGCATAAATTAATCAACGAATCTCAGCATGGTTTTACAAAGGGGCGTTCCTGCCTTACGAATTTATTAACTTTTTTCACTAAGCTATTTGAGGAGGTAGATCATGGTAATGAATATGATATTGTGTATATGGACTTCAGTAAGGCTTTTGACAGGGTCCCACATCAGAGACTATTGAGGAAAATTAAAGCACATGGAATAGGAGGAGAAATTTTTTCCTGGATAGAGGCATGGTTGACAAATAGGCAGCAGAGAGTTTGCATAAATGGGGAGAAATCAGAGTGGGGAAGCGTCACGAGCGGTGTTCCACAGGGGTCAGTGTTGGGCCCCCTGCTGTTCACAATCTACATAAACGACATAGATGAGGGCATAAAGAGCAACATCGGCAAGTTTGCCGATGACACCAAAATAGGCCGTCGAATTCATTCTGACGAGGACATTCGAGCACTCCAGGAAGATTTGAATAGACTGATGCAGTGGTCAGAGAAGTGGCAGATGCAGTTTAATATAGACAAATGCAAAGTTCTAAATGTTGGACAGGACAATAACCATGCCACATATAAACTAAATAATGTAGATCTTAATATTACGGATTGCGAAAAAGATTTAGGAGTTCTGGTTAGCAGTAATCTGAAACCAAGACAACAGTGCATAAGTGTTCGCAATAAAGCTAATAGAATCCTTGGCTTCATATCAAGAAGCATAAATAATAGGAGTCCTCAGGTTGTTCTTCAACTCTATACATCCTTGGTTAGGCCTCATTTAGATTATGCTGCACAGTTTTGGTCACCGTATTACAGAATGGATATAAATTCTCTGGAAAATGTACAAAGGAGGATGACAAAGTTGATCCCATGTATCAGAAACCTTCCCTATGAGGATAGACTGAGGGCCCTGAAACTGCACTCTCTAGAAAGATGTAGAATTAGGGGGGATATGATTGAGGTGTATAAATGGAAGACAGGAATAAATAAAGGGGATGTAAATAGTGTAGGTAGTAGGTTGGTAGACAGCAACCATCCAGGGAGGTACTACCGTTCTGCCAAGTGAGTGTAAAACGAAAGCCTGTGATTGTTTTACATGATGGTAGGATTGCTGATGTCTTTTGTCTGTCTCATAAATATGCAAGATTACAGGCATGTCTTACTACTTCTACTTACACTTAGGTCACACTACACATACATGTACACATTTATTTATACACACTCATCTGAGTTTTCCTTGATTTTATCTTAATAGTTCTTGGTCTTATTACTTTTCCTTTTATATCCATGGGGAAGTGGAATAAGAATCTTTCCTCCGTAAGCCATGCGTGTTGTAAAAGTCAACTAAAATGCCGGGAACAATGGGCTAGTAACCCTTTTTCCTGTAAAGATTACTAAAAAGAATAAGAAGAAAATTGTTTTCTTTCTTTTTTGGGTCACCCTGCCTCGGTGGGAGATGGCCGACTTGTTGAAAAAAAAAAAAAAATGTAAATAGTGTGCTGAAAATATCTAGCCTAGACAGGACTCGCAGCAATGGTTTTAAGTTGGAAAAATTCAGATTCAGGAAGGATATAGGAAAGTACTGGTTTGGTAATAGAGTTGTGGATGAGTGGAACAAACTCCCAAGTACAGTGATAGAGGCCAGAACGTTGTGTAGCTTTAAAAATAGGTTGGATAAATACATGAGTGGGTGTGGGTGGGTGTGAGTTAGACCTGATAGCTTGTGCTACCAGGTCGATTGCCGTTTTCCTCCCTTAAGTCAATGTGACCTGACCTGACTAGGTTGGGTGCATTGGCTTAAGCCGGTAGGAGACTTGGACCTGCCTCGCATGGGCCAGTAGGCCTTCTGCAGTGTTCCTTCGTTCTTATGTTCTTTTGTCTGTGTCTGCCAATCTGTCTGTGAAGCTCCCTGTCTATCTGTCTATCTAGCTCTCTCTGTCTCAGAGAGAGCCACAAGACTGCATTATCATGTTTACTCATATCTTCAAGCAGAATATAGCACTTTGTCTGGATTTTTTGGGTTATCCTAGGTAATTTACACTATGTATACTTGTATTTATGTGTACCTTTGAGACAGAGATAGACAGACAGATAGAAAGAAACAGATTGAAAGAGATAGAATGATAGATAGAGACAGATAGAGAGACAAACAGAGATAGACAGACACATACAAACAAACAGAGCCAGGCCACCAGTAGCCAGCCAGCCACGCAGGTGGCCAGCCAGTCAGCCAGCCTGCTGAACAAGTATTACATTCCAGAATTGTTTCTCTTTACTTAGGGCATAGGTTATAAAACATTCTGAAAGGGCATTGCACAAATGTTGCACATGGGTTATTATCGAGGTTTTTCGATATTTCCTCGACCACTTATGGCCACATCCACCTCAAAGCCACTAAACTTGGGGTCAACATCACTTTCCTCTTAAAATGGGAGAGTTAATACAGTGGACCCTCGACCAACGATATTAATCCGTTCCTGAGAGCTCATCGTTAGTCGAAATAATCGTTAGTCGAGTTAATTTTCCCCATAAGAAATACAGTGGACCCCAGCATACCGTTGGCATCACATAACATTAAATCCGCATACCGATACATTTTATCACTAAGATTTTGCCTCGCATACCGCTAAAAAACCCGCTCAACACTATTCGTCCGAGACGCATCTAATGTGCGGCCTGAGCCAGCCTCACATGTTCCGCCTGTGGCACTGTTTACAAGCCAGCCTCCGCGGTAACATCCAAGCATACAATCGGAACATTTCGTATTATTACAGTGTTTTTGGTGATTTTATCTGCAAAATAAGTGACCATGAGCCCCAAGAAAGCTTCTAGTGCCAACCCTGTGGTAAAAAGGGTGAGAAATATTATCGAAATACTGTGGTACCATGGTCAACTGCTGATGCTGCTGCTGCTGTAGCACTGTCAGCTGCTGCTGCTGCTGCTGCTGCTGCTGTTGTACCATCAGCTGCTGCTGCTGTTGTACCATCAGCTGCTGCTGCTGCTGTACCACCGTCAGCTGCTGCTGCTGCTGTAGTACCATCTGCTGCTGCTGTACCACCGTCAGCTGCTGCTGCTGCTGTAGTACTGTCTGCTGCTGCTGTAGTACCGTCTGCTGCTGCTGTAGCATCGTCTGCTGCTGCTGTAGCATCGTCTGCTGCTACTGTAGCATCGTCTGCTGCTGCTGTAGCATCGTCTGCTGCTGCTGTAGCACTGTCAGCTGCTGCTGCACTGTCAGCTGCTGTTGCTGCTGTAGCACTGTCAGCTGCTGGTGCAGCACCGTCAGCTGCTGCTACTGCTGTACCACCGTCAGCCGCTGCTGCTGCTGCCGTTGTAGTACCGTCTGCTGCTGCTGTAGCATTGTCTGCTGCTGCTGTAGCACTGTCAGCTGCTGCTGCAGCACCGTCAGCTGCTGCTGCTGCTGTACCACCGTCAGCTGCTGCTGCTGCTGCTGCTGCTGCACTGTCAACTGCTGCTGCTGTAGCACTGTCAGCTGCTGCTGCTGCTGTAGCACTGTCAGCTGCTGCTGCTGCTGTACCACCATCAGCTGCTGCTGCTGCTGTAGCACTGTCAGCTGCTGCTGCTGCTGTTGTAGCACTGTTGTTGGTGTGGCTTATTGAGAATACAAAGAAACAATTAACCCCAGAGGGTTAGCCACCCAGGATAACCCAAAAAAGTCAGTGTCATCGAAGACTGTCTAACTTATTTCCATTGGGGTCCTTAATCTTGTCTCCCAGGATGCAACCCAAACCAGTCGACTAACACCCAGGTGAACAGGGAAAAACGCCTGGAACTAGTGCTCATATTGGTGAATTTAAAGCCAGCAAAGGTTGGTTTGAGAGATTTAAGAATCGTAGTGGCATACACAGTGTGATAAGGCCTGTTCTGGAAGAAAATGCCAAACAGGACCTACAGTACTCAGGAGAAAAAGGCACTCCCAGGACACAGTGTCTCATCAGTCATTGCTGCATCTTCAATAAAGGTAAGTGTCATTTATTCTTCATTTAGTAAAGTAGTACATGCACAATATATACTGTGCATGTGCTACTCTACTATTATGCATGTATCCTTCTCTTTGTGTGTAGGAAAATGTATATTTCATGTGGCAAAATTTTTTTTTCATACTTTTGGGTGTCTTGCACGGATTAATTTGATTTCCATTATTTCTTATGGGGAAAATTCATTCGCATAACGATAATTTCGCATAACAATGAGCTCTCATGAACGGATTAATATCGTTATGCGGGGGGTCCACTGTAATGGAAATCAAATTAATCCGTTCCTGACACCCCAAAGTATTGAAAAAAAAAATTTTACCACATGAAATATTAATTTTTATACACACAAACTGAAGAAGACATGCACAGTTACATGACACTTACCTTTATTGAAGATCTGGTGATGATTGATGGAATGGGAGGAGGGGAGAGGTGTTAGTGTTTAGAAGGGGAATCCCCTTCCATTAGGACTTTAGGTGGCAAGTCCTTTTCTGGGGTTACTTCCCTTCTTTTAATGCCACTAGGGCCAGCTTGAGAGTCACTGGACCTCTGTCACACAACATATCTGTCCATAGAGGCCTGTACCTCCCATTCCTTTATGACATTCCTATAGTGTTTCACAACATTGTCAGTGTAATAGTCACCAGCACGGCTTGCAATAGCTGTGTGAGGGTGATTTTCATCAAAATCGTTTGCACTCTAAGCCACACTGCACACATTTCCTTAATCTTTGAAGTAGGCAACTTCCTCAATTTCTCTATCCCCTCCTCCAAAGCAGTTTCCTCAAGTGTGGCCTCTTGCTGTTGAAGATGATCTAGCAGCTCATCAGTGGTTAGTTTGTCATTGTCCTCCTCCACCAACTCTTCCACATCCTCCCCACTAACCTCCAACCCCAAGGACTTCCCCAATGCCACAATGGATTCCTCAACTGGCATAGGATTCCCAGGGTTCGCCTCAAACCCTTCAAAATCCCTTTTGTCTACACATTCTGGCCACAGTTTCTTCCAAGCAGAGTTCAAGGTCCTCTTAGTCATTTCCTCCCAAGCCTTACCTATAATGTTTACACAAT
This sequence comes from Cherax quadricarinatus, assembly GCF_038502225.1. Lineage (NCBI taxonomy): Eukaryota > Metazoa > Arthropoda > Malacostraca > Decapoda > Parastacidae > Cherax > Cherax quadricarinatus. Next base: position 11,718,279 of record NC_091353.1, read on the forward strand.
TGAGGATGCTAAAGTGTATACATCCAGTCAATTGAGTTTCTGAGGTCACTACAAAGCACCTTTCAAACATAGCTTTTGTGTAGAGTTTTTTGAAGTTTGCAATGACCTGCTAGTCCATGGGCTGCAGGAGAGGAGTGGTATTAGGAGGCAAAAACTTGACCTTAATGAAGTTCATTTCTACAGAAAGTCGCTCTGCCACATCTGAAGGATGACCAGGAGCATTGTCTAATACCAGGAGGCACTTAAGGTCCAATTTATTTTCCAGGAGGTAATTTTTCACAGTGGGGGCAAATGCATGGTGTAACCAGTCATAGAAAAAGTCCCTAGTGACCCATGCCTTACTGTTTGCCCTCCACAGCACACACAAATTAGCCTTGAGGACATTGTTTTTCCTGAACACTCTGGGAGTTTCAGAGTGATACACCAATAAAGGCTTCACTTTGCAATCACCACTAGCATTAGCACACATCAACAGAGTAAGCCTGTCTTTCATAGGCTTATGTCCTGGGAGTGCCTTTTCCTCCTGAGTAATGTAGGTCCTGCTTGGCATTTTCTTCCAAAACAGGCCTGTTTTGTCACAATTAAACACTTGTTCAGGTTTCAGTCCTTCACTGTCTATGTACTCCTTGAATTCCTGCACATATTTTTCAGCCGCTTTGTGGTCCAAACTGGCAGCCTCACAATGCCTTATCACACTATGTATGCCACTACAATTCTTAAATCTCTCAAACCAACCTTTGCTGGCCTTAAATTCACTCACACCACCACTAGTTGCAGGCATTTTTTTAATTAAATTGTCATGCAACTTCCTAGCCTTTTCACATATGATCACTTGAGAGATGCTATCTCCTGCTATCTGTTTTTCGCTTATCCACACCAATAACAGTCTCTCAACATCTTCTATCACTTGCGATCTCAGTTTCGAAAACATAGTTGCACCTTTGGCAAGAACAGCTTCCTTGATTGCCGTTTTCTTGGCCACAATAGTAGCGATGGTTGATTGGGGTTTTGTGTACAACCTGGCCAGCTCGGAGACACGCACTCCACTTTCATACTTAGCAATGATCTCTTTCTTCATATCCATAGTAATTCTCACCCTTTTTGCTGTAGGGTTGGCACTAGAAGCTTTCTTGGGACCCATGTGACTTATTTTGCAGGTGCAATCACTAAAAAGGCTGTGATAATATGAAATGTTCTGATTGTATGTTTGGATGCTACTGTGGTGGCTGGCTGGCTTGTAAACACTGGCACCCACGGGACAAGTGAGGCCCGCTCAGGCCACATGTGGATGCGTCTCGAACAGAATGAATCGCGTTGGTCGAGTTTTTTAGCGCTAGTCGAGGCAAAATTTTTGCGTTAAAATGTATCGCTAGCCGGATTTAACGTTATACGATGCCATCATTGGTCGAGGGTCCACTGTACTACATAAAATCAGTGAATCCCGGGTGTTTGCCGCGCTGTTTGCTCTAGCTGGCGCTCATTTGAACTGGTGCTCCCACAAGGTACTAAGTGGTCCCAGATTTTTTTAATACAGTGCACACTGAGTGTTATGACCCATTCTATGCTGACAAGGCATCTCAGGCCAATCGTGCCATATTTGAAGTCAGGAAAAATAAAACATTTATATACGTTTGGGGCACTAGCAGTAAGAATGTAAATATACGTTTGGACACTTTATGAGTTAAGAGAAATGTATGGGCAAGTCTCCTGCCAGCTGGTGTCTGATATATTATCAATTTTCAGGAATGTATTCGTTATGAGGTACATATACTGTATCTAACTGTAGCTAAAGTATCTGTACTATGCTCATGATGCCAATTGTAAACAAATTAACTAATTTTTTTAATCATATCAGCCTGCAAAGGAAGGATTGTTGTTCTTTTGTATTTACAAAACATTACTAGAGCCTCTTGACTATTCAGTGCTTTATTCCATTTCTAAATTATATAATAAATTTACACTATCAATACCAACTTGGTGCTGTCACGACAAAGTCTCTCTCACATTACATATATCATTATCACAACACACATAAATCTGTTCAAAATATTTTTGAAGCCTAGTCATGGACCAGGCTGTGGAGGCATTGACCAGAACACTCTCCAGGTATACATCCAGTAATTCATCCACATAAAATGTCCCATGCTAACAGCCAGGAGTGAGAGCAAATTTAAAACAAAATGGGAAATTATCCCCAACATTTATGTCAAAAGAGATGCTGGGTTCTTAATCAGGCAGGAATCCTGGGGGGGAAAGAATGGCATCCCTCCCAGAAAAGAGGGTCCCCCCCCTACCTTAAGACAAACCACAAACCCCACCACTGCACTAGTGACCCAGCATTGGGGGGGGGGGGGGACTAGGGAAGGGTGACCCACAAAAGAAAACTCATTCACCAGCACTCATTCAACAGATGTCTAGCCAGAAGTGCTCAAACATTACAATTCAAAAAAACCACCAAACAGTGGATATGATAATGGTATAGGAGAGCTTGTTTTAAAGCACTTCACTTTATGGAGTTTCACTAATGCAGTGGTTTTCAATTATACTCATTCTTCATTTATTCAGACTTCCTATAATAAATATATTCACCACTCACTATAAACCAAGGATGAAAATATTTTAAGTAATGTGTGTGCTATATGTGCATTTTTTAGGCCTAACTCTATTGCTCACTTAATATATGACAGTGTAAACATGTTATCAGGATTCCATATATATTTGAAAATGAAAAAAGGCTATGTTGCACTTTACAGCAATTTTTGGTTAACAGCAGTAGCCCAGAACCTAACCTGCTGTATAAGTGGGACCGTACAGTAGCCCAGAACCTAACCTGCTGTATAAGTGGGACCGTACAGTAGCCCAGAACCTAACCTGCTGTATAAGTGGGACCGTACAGTAGCCCAGAACCTAACCTGCTGTATAAGTGGGACCGTACAGTAGCCCAGAACCTAACCTGCTGTATAAGTGGGACCGTACAGTAGCCCAGAACCTAACCTGCTGTATAAGTGGGACCGTACAGTAGCCCAGAACCTAACCTGCTGTATAAGTGGGACCATACAGTAGCCCAGAACCTAACCTGCTGTATAAGTGGGACCCTACAGTAGCCCAGAACCTAACCTGCTGTATAAGTGGGACCGTACAGTAGCCCAGAACCTAACCTGCTGTATAAGTGGGACCGTACAGTAGCCCAGAACCTAACCTGCTGTATAAGTGGGACCGTACAGTAGCCCAGAACCTAACCTGCTGTATAAGTGGGACCGTACAGTAGCCCAGAACCTAACCTGCTGTATAAGTGGGACCCTACAGTAGCCCAGAACCTAACCTGCTGTATAAGTGGGACCGTACAGTAGCCCAGAACCTAACCTGCTGTATAAGTGGGACCCTACAGTAGCCCAGAACCTAACCTGCTGTATAAGTGGGACCGTACAGTAGCCCAGAACCTAACCTGCTGTATAAGTTGGACCCTACAGTAGACCAGAACCTAACCTGCTGTATAAGTGGGACCCTACAGTAGCCCAGAACCTAACCTGCTGTATAAGTGGGACCCTACAGTAGACCAGAACCTAACCTGCTGTATAAGTAGGACCCTACAGTAGACCAGAACCTAACCTGCTGTATAAGTGGAACCCTACAGTAGACCAGAACCTAACCTGCTGTATAAGTGGGACCCTACAGTAGACCAGAACCTAACCTGCTGTATAAGTGGGGCCCTACAGTAGCCCAGAACCTAACCTGCTGTATAAGTGGGACCCTACAGTAGACCAGAACCTAACCTGCTGTATAAGTGGGGCCCTACAGTAGACCAGAACCTAACCTGTTGTACAAGTGGGGCCCTACTGTAGCTCAGAACCTAACCTGTTGTACAAGTGAGGCCCTACTGCAGCTCAGAACCTAACCTGTTGTACAAGTGGGGCCCTACTGTAGCTCAGAACCTAATCTGTTGTACAAGTGGGGCCCTACTGTAGCTCAGAACCTAACCTGTTGTACAAGTGGGGCCCTACTGTAGCTCAGAACCTAACCTGCTGTATAAGTGGGGCCCTACTGTAGCTCAGAACCTAACCTGCTGTATAAGTGGGGCCCTACTGTAGCTCAGAACCTAACCTGTTGTACAAGTGGGGCCCTACTGTAGCTCAGAACCTAACCTGTTGTATAAGTGGGGCCCTACTGTAGCTCAGAAATAACCTGTTGTACAAGTGGGGCCCTACAGTAGCTCAGAACCTAGCCTGCTGTATAAGTGGGGCCCTACAGTAGCTAAGAACCTAACCTGTTGTACAAGTGGGGCCCTACTGTAGCTCAGAACCTAACCTGTTGTATAAGTTGGGCCCTACAGTAGCTCAGAACCTAACCTGTTGTACAAGTGGGGCCCTACTGTAGCTCAGAACCTAACCTGTTGTACAAGTGGGGCCCTACTGTAGCTCAGAAATAACCTGTTGTACAAGTGGGGCCCTACAGTAGCTCAGAACCTAACCTGCTGTATAAGTGGGGCCCTACAGTAGCTAAGAACCTAACCTGTTGTACAAGTGGGGCCCTACTGTAGCTCAGAACCTAATCTGGTGTACAAGTGGGGCCCTACTGTAGCTCAGAACCTAACCTGTTGTACAAGTGGGGCCCTACTGTAGCTCAGAACCTAACCTGCTGTATAAGTGGGGCCCTACTGTAGCTCAGAACCTAACCTGCTGTATAAGTGGGGCCCTACTGTAGCTCAGAAATAACCTGTTGTACAAGTGGGGCCCTACAGTAGCTCAGAACCTAACCTGCTGTATAAGTGGGGCCCTACAGTAGCTAAGAACCTAACCTGTTGTACAAGTGGGGCCCTACTGTAGCTCAGAATGTAACCTGTTGTATAAGTTGGGCCCTACAGTAGCTCAGAACCTAACCTGTTGTACAAGTGGGGCCCTACTGTAGCTCAGAACCTAACCTGTTGTACAAGTGGGGCCCTACTGTAGCTCAGAACCTAACCTGTTATACAAGTGGGGCCCTACAGTACCTCAGAACTTAACCTGTTGTACAACTGGGGCCCTACTGTAGCTCAGAACCTAACCTGTTGTACAAGTGGGGCCCTACTGTAGCTCAGAACCTAACCTGCTGTATAAGTGGGGCCCTACTGTAGCTCAGAACCTAACCTGTTGTACAAGTGGGGCCCTACTGTAGTGCAAAACCTTACCTGCTGTGTAAGTGGGGCCCTACTGTAGCTCAGAACCTAACCTGTTGTACAAGTGGGGCCCTACTGTAGCTCTGAACCTAACCTGTCGTATAAGTGGGGCCCTACTGTAGCTCAGAAATAACCTGTTGTACAAGTGGGGCCCTACAGTAGCTCAGAACCTAACCTGCTTTATAAGTGGGGCCCTAAAGTAGCTCAGAACCTAACCTGTTGTACAAGTGGGGCCCTACTGTAGCTCAGAACCTAACCTGTTGTACAAGTGGGGCCCTACAGTAGCTCAGAACTTAACCTGTTGTACAAGTGGGGCCCTACTGTAGCTCAGAACCTAACCTGTTGTACAAGTGGGGCCCTGCTGTAGCTCAGAACCTAACCTGTTGTACAAGTGGGGGCCCTACTGCAGCTCAGAACCTAACCTGTTGTACAAGTGGGGCCCTACTGTAGCTCAGAACCTAACCTGTTGTACAAGTGGGGGCCCTACTGCAGCTCAGAACCTAACCTGTTGTACAAGTGGGGGCCCTACTGCAGCTCAGAACCTAACCTGTTGTACAAGTGGGGCCCTACTGTAGCTCAGAACCTAACCTGTTGTACAAGTGGGGCCCTACTGTAGCTCAGAACCTAATCTGTTGTACAAGTGGGACCCTACAGTAGCTCAAAACCTAACCTGTTGTACAAGTGGGACCCTACAGTAGCTCAGAACCTAACCTGTTGTACAAGTGGGGCCCTACTGTAGCTCAGAACCTAACCTGTTGTACAAGTGGGGCTCTACAGTAGCTCAGAACCTAACCTGCTGTATAAGTGGGGCCCTACAGTAGCTCAGAGCCTAACCTGTTGTACAAGTGGGGCCCTACTGTAGCTCAGAACCTAACCTGTTGTACAAGTGGGGCCCTACTGTAGCTCAGAACCTAACCTGTTGTACAAGTGGGACCCTACTGTAGCTCAGAACCTAACCTGTTGTACAAGTGGGGCTCTACAGTAGCTCAGAACCTAACCTGCTGTATAAGTGGGGCCCTACAGTAGCTCAGAGCCTAACCTGTTGTACAAGTGGGGCCCTACTGTAGCTCAGAACCTAACCTGTTGTACAAGTGGGGCCCTACTGTAGCTCAGAACCTAATCTGTTGTACAAATGGGGCCTTACTGTAGCTCAGAACCTAACCTGTTGTACAAGTGGGGCCCTATTGTAGCTCAGAACCTAACCTGTTGTACAAGTGGGGCCCTACTGTAGCTCAGAACCTAATCTGTTGTACAAGTGGGGCCCTACTGTAGCTCAGAACCTAACCTGTTGTACAAGTGGGGCCCAACTGTAGCTCAGAACCTAACCTGTTGTACAAGTGGGGCCCTACAGTAGCTCAGAACCTAACTTGCTGTACAAGTGAGGCCCTACTGTAGCTCAGAACCTAACCTGCTGTATAAGTGGGGCCCTACTGTACAAGTGGGGCCCTACTATAGCTCAGAACCTAACCTGCTGTATAAGTGGGGCCCTACTGTAGCTCAGAACCTAACCTGCTGTATAAGTGGGGCCTGCCTGTACTGATAAGTTGATAAGTAAGAAAGACATCTTTGCAACAGTTAGGTTTCTTTATTCTTTATTTCAGACTGTTCCAGACTATGGAGCAGGACTCTTCTGCAGGCTGAGGGACTGACTACCATAAAACTCTGTCTTCGAGGGTGATGGACTGATTCCACCATCCTTATATCTCTACTGCTTCTGCTGCCTCCTCTGTGTTTGACTGACGAAGCCTACTCTGTAGGCAATGTTTCGGAATAAAGAAACCTGACTGCTGCACGTGTCCTACTTACTTCCCACCAAACATTAACATTTACATCATTAGTCTAAGACAAACAATAACAATACAGGTAGAACATCGATTATCCGGACACTGATGGTCCGGAAACTCGTATAATCCATACAAATTTAGGAGCAGGAACTTAAAATTTCCACAGCATATCATTATAGCTCTAGGCTCATACAGAGAACAACGCACTACCACACCAATGAATGCTCCTTTGTATATTATTAATAATAACACAGTACGAGACCTAGTCGTGGACCGGGCCGCAGGGGCGTTGATCCCTCAGAACATCCTCTGGGCATATGGTACCGTTTACTGCACTAAAAACATGCAATAAACCTGTGTGGCTCATGCAGTGCACCCCATCGGTGATTAATTATACAGGTACTGAACTGTGCAATTTTTTTCTTCAATCAGTGAAGAACTAAATGCTCCAGACATAACAATCACCCTTTACTGAACATTCATGAATAAAAATTTTACAATCACTACAATCAATAAAATAATGCACTCTAAAATCACTTTAGAAGTGAAGAATTACGCTCCTCACTCGCCAAAGAATTACGCTCCGCACTCGCCAAAGAATTACGCTCCGCACTCGCCAAAGAATTACGCTCTGCACTCGCCAAAGAATTACGCTCCGCACTCGCCAAAGAATTACGCTCCGCACTCGCCAAAGAATTACGCTCCGCACTCGCCAAAGAATTACGCTCTGCACTCGCCAAAGAATTACGCTCTGCACTCGCCAAAGAATTACACTCCGCACTCGCCAAAGAATTACGCTCCGCACTCGCCAAAGAATTACGCCCCCCACGCGCCAAAGAATTACGCCCCACACGCGCCAAAGAATTACGCCCCACACGTGCCAAAGAATTATGCCCCACATGCCAAAGAATTACGCCCTACACGCGCCAAAGAATTACGCCCCACACGTGCCAAAGAATTATGCCCCACACGCCAAAGAATTACGCCCCACACTCGCCAAAGAATTACACTCCACAGTACACAGTGACAATCACAAAAAACTCATGATTTGCTTATCAATGATAAAAATCACTTGACTTTAGAATCACACAATCACATTTCACAAAACTATTCAACAATCAATAATGCTACTCACACAATTACTAAAGAATTCATGTTCAACAATCACACAATCACTAAAGAATTAATGTTCAACAATGACACAATCACTGAAGAATTAATGTTCAAACAATCACTAAAGAATTAATGTTCAAACAATCACTAAAGAATTAATATTTTTTTTTTCAACAAGTTGGCCGTCTCCCACCGAGGCAGGGTGACCCAAAAAGAAAGAAAATCCCCAAAAAGAAAATACTTTCATCATTCAACACTTTCACCACACTCACACATTATCACTGTTTTTGCAGAGGCGCCCAGAATACAACAGTTTAGAAGTATATACGTATAAAAATACACAATATATCCCTCCAAACTGCCAATATCCCAAACCCCTCCTTTAGAGTGCAGGCATTGTACTTCCCATTGTACTTCCCATTTCCAGGACTCAAGTCGGGTTATATAAAATAACCGGTGTCCCTGAATCCCTCCACTAAATATTACCCTGCTTATACTCCAACAACTCGTAAGAATTAATAATAATAATACTTTTTCTACAAGTACACATATAAGGTATACAGACCGTAGCTGACAGCAATGACATACTACTATATAGAAAGCTGCTTGTTATGCTGAGCATTTCCCGCAAATTAGGTCAGTTTTGTCCCAGGATGCAACCCATACCAGTCCACTAACACCCAGGTACCCATTGCACTGATGGGTGAACATAGACAACAGGTGTAAAGAAACATGCCCAGTGTTTCTACCCTGGCTGGGAATCGAACCCAGACCCTCACCATGTGAAGCGAGAGCTTTAGACACATTGTCACCAGAGCCCTAATGTTCAACAATCACACAATCACTAAAGAATTAATGTTCAATCACTAAAGAATTAATATTCAAGCAATCACTAAAGAATTAATAATCAAACAATCACTAAAGAATTAATGTTCAACAATCATGCTACCACTAAACAATGTTCAACAATCATGCTACCACTAAATAGTATTCAACAATCATGCTACCACTAAACAATGTTCAACAATCATGCTACCACTGAACAATGTTCAACAATCATGCTACCACTGAACAATGTTCATCAATCATACCACCACTAAACAATATTCAACAATCACACAATCACTAAAGAATGGATGTTCAGCAATCAATAAAGCATGACACCCCATAATCAGTGAAAAATTACATGACTAAGAAATCACAATCAGTAAATCTTCAACATTCCAAAATCAACAAAAATTCAAATCACTTACAAATAACACTCGACAGTGAACAAAGAGTCTCATGAAAAAATCACATACAACAGTCACAGAAGAATTACACAACAGTCACTGAGAAGACTCGCACAACAGTCACAGAGAAGAGTCATATTTTTTTTTTTACACAGCAGCCATCGCTCACTGAGGACGTGACCTAAAAGAAAGGGGAAACACATTCACCATCATTCAGTCAATCACTGTCTTGCCAGAAGTGTGCTGATATCACAGTTTAGATGGCCCTCTAAACTGCAACATCCTCATCCTGTACATCCTGAATCCCTTCATAAATTTCTTTTTTTTTCTAACACATCGGCCATCTCCCACCGAGGCAGGGTGACCCAAAAAGAAAAACACTTTCACCATCATTCAACACTTCTCATTATCATTCACACATAATCACTGTCTTTGCAGAGGAGTCTAGATACGATAGTTTAGATGTCTCTCCAAGTAGCTTACTAAAAAATAAAATGACGAAAACCCTTATGTTGCCTTGTAAATATTAATATGCATCAATCCCCCAATTACGCCGAGGCTAAACTTTTAACAAGCACCAAATTATAGGATTTTCAAGGCTGACTCAGAAAAGTGATCAAATCTGTTGAATAGAATAGTCCAATAGAGGGACATTTACTATAAGCAAATTTCTAAGGTTATGCAATCCATGTTATGTGACTTTATCTCCTTAATGGTTACATTTTATGTGGATGGTTGTAATATTAGTCAAGGAATGTATAAGTTAATTAAATCTGATATGGCTGGGAGGCAAATGCATTTTAAGAATGTCAACAAGAATGAAGACGATGCATGCACAAGGCTGAACAAGCCTATTCCTCGAGATGTCTTGCTCCAAGGAATGCTCTCCTTGGGGTGGAATGCTATTGCAGTAAATGCTGTTCCGCTCCATGTTTTGGTCTTTGTTTGAGTATTAGCTAAATAAATTTGATGTGGCTGGCTGCAAAACACTAAGATGTGTAAAACCTGATACAGTAGTTAGATTTATAGCAGCTAGGCATGAAAAAAAAATTATTAATGTAGCCGTCTATTATATAAGAGGTTGAGTCAGGCAATTATACAATTTAGTGAATGTGTGAGAGGACTTTCTAGTCTAGCTGTGGTAACAATCATCCCTTCTGATGATGATAATGCTGTGAATGAATTTTTTTTTTTTTTTTAACATGTCGGCTGTTTCCCACCGAGGCAGGGTGACCCAAAAAGAAAAAAAACTTTCATCATCATTCAACACCTTCACCATTACTGTGGCTTCATAAATGCTTAAGAACACTGATACATCAGGAATTAGGAAAGTTATGACAATATTTCAGTTCGTCCTGGATCACTGTCATCGTAAGTTTCCTCTCTTAAGCGCAGGTTATTTGTGAATCATTTCAGCCATGTTAATGTGTCTTTTATGCTACATCAGGCCTGATGATGTTTAACCATACCAGTTTTGAGAGCTGTCTGAGGACAGAATAATTTATGCAACTTGACCACACATGACCACAGCCCTATATATAATCTCAGACTTAAGTGAGAATAATAATCATAGGTATCAAATGAACTATCTGAGAGCTAGAAAAGTTAGATAATGCATTGCACCCGAGATGGAAAATCACAGAAAATATCTACGTGTCAACAGTTAATTTTCTCCAATGTGAGCTATGGGGTAACAAAAACAAACTCCCTCATCATGTGAAGAGAGGGAGAAGCCAAAACAAGAGAAACATCAAATGTACTGTCATTAAGGAGATTTCATCACAATACAAAAACCTTGAAGTAAGTACTCACTCCTTGCATTCTTGAGGGTCCTGGGAGTCCATGAGGTAGCTGAGAGTCTAGAACATGAGCCTGAGTGGCAGCAGCAGCAGCCAACTCCCATGGCAGACATCCACTTCTGAACGTTGTTTGTTGTGGTGCGTACGCAAGACCTGTGTCTGCCTCACTGAACTGCAAGCTATCTAGGCCTTCCTCAGTTTCAGGAAACCAGCCTGCTGGCTCTTCTTTGACTAGTACATCTTCCATTTTAACCTAGAAGGTAAATGTCCTATTCAGTACATGTAAAAGAAGCACCTGAGGTAAATAACAATACTGTGACTGGACAATACTGTGACTGGAACAATACACATATAACTCACACATAGGAGAGAGAAGCTTAGGACAACGTTTTGGTCCGACTTGGACCATTTACAAAGTCACACCATTTGTAGTCACTGAGACTTTGTAAATGGTCCAAGTCAGACCAAAACATCGTCGTAAGCTTCTCTCTGCAATGTGCAGCATTATTTGTGTAAAGCACTTGAGGTATAGCTGACAATTACAGCAATAGTGCCCATTAGGTACCTCCTTGTTTACTGTTATTGAAAGTTAAAATTGATTTCTAAAATAATACCACAATTAAGTTGATCCATTTTAAGGATTCTGTCTTGTTACTAGCTTTATTAAAGAGCTCTAAGAACAGCAAAAAACAAGCCTCTTACTCAATAAGCAATTTGTTTGTTTACAGTACTGAATTTACAGACTAGAGATCTCATCATATTTCAGTTCATTTCAAAACCCAGCCCTATCAAAGGCATACTACACTATGCAATAAGTAGCCTGCAACAGTTAGATGATACCCAAGTTATCTATTTACTGCTACAAGTCATCCATTTCTTTGAGGGTGGGTAACTCATCACACTGCAAAAAGTGATCTATCTCCAAGTTACACGCCAGTAATTGTTAAATGAACATTATTATTATAATCAAGGGAAAGAACTAAACCCGTAGGATTATACAGCACCTGTGGGGGGGATGTGGAAGGTACTCAGGCTTAATTCAGGGAATTGGAGCACAGATTCAATTCCCTAGATCAAGAGCCCCTCACCAGCATCAAGGAACCTTCCTTGAGGGGGTTAAATGAACAGAAAATGAAGTCATCAATCACTCTACCCTGTCATAAAGAACTTTGTAAATGGTCCAAGTTGGACCGAAACATCATTGCAAGCTTCTCTCTTCTGTGTGTAAGTTATCTGTGCACTACACTCGTGATCACACTACCAAGTGTGCACCATTAAAATTACTACACATACACCAGGAAACTGGCAAGTAGTATAATTAAGTAAACTTTTTCAAAGGCAAGTCTGCCTTCCCTCTCATACCGTTACATTCACAAAGTGTAAAATTAACTGAAGAGGAATGAAAGCAGTTAAATGGCTAACCTCAGGTCTAAGAGCCTTGTTAAATGGCTTACCTTAGGTCAAAGAGCCTTGTTAAATGGCTTACCTCAGGTCTAAGAGCCTTATCAACTGGCTCATTGTCAGCATCACTTTGTGAAGACGCTCCCATGTCTTGATTGGCTGAATGACTTAGCATCTCTGCAGATGATGTGGCACCTGGTTGATCTGTTGAATTACTAGAGTTACTGCCACTAGATGGAACTTGCGCCTTGTGTCTTGATGTTTCAGAATCATTGCTGGTTATTCTGGATTTTTGCATTTCTCTCCTTCCTGTTCTGTCATTGTCAGTGGTTGCAGTGGGTGGCACCTCTTCCGATCTCTTTCTTTTACCATCAGGCAAGTCATCTTCCCACAGTGAAGACCTCTTGCTCTCTCTTATGTCCTTCGTTGATGGGGCATTGACAGGTTCTGCTAAACCCTTAATTCTAAGTGCCTCAGCAGCTTTCATGAGTCCTGTAAGATCATTTTGCAAGACATTCACTTCACCCAGGTACATATAATTGAGCAGTGCTTCTAGATCTTTGTATGCTACATTGGCTACCACAATGACTGGATGCTTGCATGCCGTTTTCTCAAACATCTCATCGAAAAAATCACTGCAAGTAGAAAGAACCAGCTTGTGGACTGGATAAAAGCGTCCATCACACGCCAGAGTAACATCACAGTACGCCTCCTGAAATGAATAAATCACATGCATAAAACAATGGACTTGTTAAAAAATATATATTCTACATTTTTATGCCAAAGCAACAAAGCAGAATACAGCCTCTCCTCACTTAACGATGGAGTTCTGTTCCTAAGACCACGCTGGTAAACAAATTCGTTGCTAAGTGAGGAACCTACTATAATGGTGGTGGGTTTGTGTCAACCATCTTTGATGTTGTTTTAATGTCACCTTTACACCATTTATAACATTTTTGCCTGGATGATGACTAATAAACTTACCCTGAATACTGATAAAACCTATTTCATTCAGTTTGGAAACAAAGCTGCAAATGTTCCACTTAACATAACACTAAACGGATCACCTGTCACAAGACTCAGAGGGAAAATTCCTAGGAATCCACCTTGACAGTAGCCTCAAGTTCCAGACACTTATACAACAAATCTCCAAGAAAATCTCTAAGACTGTAGGCATATTATCAAAGATACAGTACTATGTTCCACAATCAGCTCTCCTGGCACTGTATCATTCACTCATCTACCCTTATCTCACATATGGAATTTGTGCATGGGGATCAACAACATTAAATCACCTAAGACCACTAATAACCCAGCAAAAGGCAGCAGTCAGAATGATAACAAATTCCCACTCCCGACAGCATACTCCACCAATTTTCAAGTCTAAACCTGCTCACCATTAACCCCTAAACGGTCCAAACGTATATACAGTGGACCCCCGCATACCGGACGCCTTGCATAACGGACAATCCGCATACCGACGCTTTGATCGCTAAAATTTTGCCTCGCATACTGCCCAAAAACCCGCTCAGCGCCCTTCGTCCGAGACGCGTCCAATGTGCGGCCTGAGCCAGCCTCATATGTTCCGCCGGTGGCATTGTTTACCAGCCAGCCTCCGCGGTAACATTCAAGCAATCGGAATATTTCGTATTATTACAGTGTTTTCGGTGCTGTTTCTGGAAAATAAGTGACCATGGGCCCCAAGAAAGCTTCTAGTTCCAACCCTACAGCAATAAGGGTTAGAATTCCAATAGAGATGAAGAAAGAGATCATTGATAAGTATGAAAGTGGAGTGCGTATCACCGACCTGGTCAGGTTGTACAAGAAACCCAAATCAACCATCTCTACTATTGTGGGCAACAGAAAGGCAATCAAGGAAGCTGTTCTTGCCAAAGGTTTAACTGTGTTTTCGAAACAGAGATCGCAAGTGATGGAAGATGTTAAGAGACTCTTATTGGTGTGGATAAATGAAAAACAGCTAGCAGGAGATAGCGTTTCTCAAGCGATCATAAGCGAAAAGGCTAGGAAGTTGCATGAGGATTTAATTAAAAAAAGGCCTGCAACTAGTGATGATGTGAGTGAATTTAAGGCCAGCAAAGGTTGGTTTGAGAGATTTAAGAAGCGTAGTGGCATACATAGTGTGATAAGGCATGGTGAGGCTGCCAGTTCGGACCACAAAGCGGCTGAAAAATATGTGCAGGAATTCAAGGAGTACATAGAAACTGAAGGACTGAAACCTGAACAAGTGTTTAATTGTGATGAAACAGGCCTGTTTTGGAAGAAAATGCCATGCAGGACCTACATTACTCAGGAAGAAAAGGCACTCCCAGGACATAAGCCTATGAAAGACAGGCTTACTTTGTTGATGTGTTCCAATGCTAGTGGTGATTGCAAAGTTAAGCCTTTATTAGTGTATCACTCTGAAACTCCCAGAGCGTTCAGGCAAAAGAATGTCCTCAAGGATAATTTGTGTGTGCTGTGGAGGGCAAACAGTAAGGCATGGGTCACTAGGGACTTTTTCTGTAACTGGTTACACCATGCATTTGCCCCCAATGTGAAAGATTACCTAACTGAAAAGAAATTAGAACTTAAGTGCCTCCTGGTGTTAGACAATGCTCCTGGTCATCCTACAGACGTGGCAGAGCGACTTTATGGGGACATGAGCTTCATTAAGGTGAAGTTTTTGCCTCCTAATACCACTCCTCTCCTGCAGCCCATGGACCAGCAGGTTATTGCAAACTTCAAAAAACTGTACACAAAAGCTCTGTTTGAAAGGTGCTTTGTAGTGACCTCAGAAACTCAACTGACTCTAAGAGAGTTTTGGAGAGATCACTTTAATATCCTCAATTGTATAAACCTTATAGGTAAGGCTTGGGAGGGAGTGACTAAGAAGACCTTGAACTCTGCTTGGAAGAAACTGTGGCCAGAATGTGTAGACAAAAGGGATTTTGAAGGGTTTGAGGCTAACCCTGAGAGGAGTATACCAGTTGAGGAATCAATTGTGGCATTGGGGAAGTCCTTGGGGTTGGAGGTTAGTGGGGAGGATGTGGAAGAGTTGGTGGAGGAGGACAATGAAGAACTAACCACTGATGAGCTGATAGATCAACTTCAAGAGCAAGAGGCCAGACCTGAGGAAACTGGTTCAAAGGAGGGGAGAGAGAAATTGAAGGAATTGCCTACTACAAAGATTAAGGAAATGTGTGCAAAATGGCTTGAAGTGCTAACCTTTTTTGATGAAAATCACCCTCACACAACTATTGCAAGCCGTGTTGGCAACCTGTACACTGACAATGTTGTGAAACACTTTAGGGAAGTCATAAAGGAACGAGAGGTACAGGCCACTATGGACAGATATGTTGTGCGAAAGAAGTCCAGTGACTCTGAAGCTGGTCCTAGTGGCATTAAAAGAAGAAGGGAAGTAACCCCAGAAAAGGACTCGACACCTCAAGTCTTAATGGAAGGGGATTCCCCTTCTAAACACTAACACTCTCTCTCCCCTCCTCCCATCCCATCAATCATCACCAGATCTTCAATAAAAGTAAGTGTCATGTAAGTGTGCATGCCTTTTTCAGTTTGTGTGTATTAAAATTAACATTTCATGTGGTAAAATTTTTTTTTTTCATACTTTTGGGTGTCTTGCACGGATTAATTTGATTTCCATTATTTCTTATGGGGAAAATTCATTCGCATACCGAACATTTCGCATAACAGCCAGCCCTCTTGCACGGATTAAGGTCGCTATGCGGGGGTCCACTGTATACGTTCTCTTCCCCAGCACCCCGAATATTTTGAAAAATAAAAACTATTTTTCAATGAAATAAAGAGAAAAATTTTCTAAGTGTAATAGAATTAAAATAAAAAAAATTAGGGTCAGTACTTGCTGACATATGAGGCTGCAAAGTTGGCACTTAATGCTCACCTGACGGCAACATCGAGTCCTGCCTCTTGAGGAAGTGTTGCCGACATACCATTTTTTCTCATTTCTATATTATTTTATATAATTTTTATGTTCTGATAATTACAATTTATTGTAGTTCTTGGCATTTCATAACCAATCTTTGTTCTGACACTAATACATATTAGGTACTGAAATTGTACTCAAATTGTCACAAATACATTGACAGGTGGACATTTACACCTGCCCTGGTCATTTACTAATGTCTAGAAATACAGTGGTCCCTCATTTGTCGTCGTTAATCCGTTCCTGGAAGTGCGATGATTATCGAAAAAGACGATTTTCGAATCAATTTTCCCCATAAGAAATAATGTAAATACAATTAATCCATTCCTGACACCCAGAAGTATTAACCCTTTCAGGGTCCGTCCCGTTGATCAACGGCTTTACGTTGAGTGTCCAAACCGTAGATCAACGCCAAAATTCTAGCACCGTCAAATTTAGCGCGAAAACGCTCATAGGCCTACATGTGAGAGAACGGGTCTGCGTGGTGGGTGTGCGCCATAAACAAAAAATCTAGGTGCCCGCATAGCATTGTGGGAACGCCCGCTCAGTTACCCTTGTTCACCATGCCTCGTCGCAAGTCAGCTCTCACTCCCCGGAAAATTGGGACTCTCCTCTTCCTATCTGATAGTTCTGACACTGATGGAAGTGGAAATGAAGACGAATTCTACGGCTTTGATCAGTTAGTGACCGAAAAGAATGACCAGGATATCGATAATAGTGCAGAAAACCCTGACGATCCTCAACCTTCTACCTCTGGTGTGGGCACTCGTGACTCACGGTCGGTTGTTCCTCATCGCAAGAGAAAACTAATATTTTCGCGTGGCCAGGCCTCTGACTTCAGTAATGATGATGATAGTGACGTGGACTGTGATTTTATTGCGCTCGACGATCAATCGAGTAGTGATAGTGAGGAATCATATTCACCAGTGAAGCGTCGGTATGTTCGCCGCCGCATGCGCTCGGGTAGTGTACCCTATGCTGTGCCCAGGGGAAGGAGTACATCCCGGAGTACATCCCGTGGCCCAACACCAGTTTTAGGTAGTGATAGTGAGGATGATGTGGCTACACTTGGCATGGATAGACCACAGGCATCAGTGGATGGTGTTAGTGGTGATGGTAGTGGCACCGCCATGCGTGACTCACGAGGCCACGCTGGGACCCACGCTGCTGACTCGTCAGTTCAAGGACAAAGCGGAGCGCCAGCCACCAGCCCACCACAACCACAACCACCCGCACAACCAGCCTATGATGTCCAGTATCCACCAGCAAACCGTACGTGGGATTGGCAGCAAAATCCCAATTTTGTTCCCAAGCCTCACCACTTTGATGATTCTCAAAGTGGAATTCTACCTACTTGTCCCCTTGGAACCATGGCCAATGAACTGGAATTCTTTGAATTATTCTTTGACCAGCCATTGATGGAAATTATTGTCAGGGAAAGTAATAAGTATTTTGAGTACACCATGGCAAATACGATCTTATCACTACAGTCAAGACTACACAGGTGGAAAGAGACGACTGTTGCAGAAATGTATTTGCTTTTTGCAACAATAATGCTTATGCCTCACGTCTATAAGCATAATATAAAAGCATACTGGTCCACAGATCGGCTAATTTCTACCCTGGTCTTCAGTGAAATCATACCAGTTAACAGGTTTATCTTACTCTTATGTATGTTGCACTTCTCTGACAAAACCAGGCCTGACAGAAGTGACAGGTTATACAAGATTAGAAATGTTTTCATGTATCTCAAACAAAAGTTCAGCATATACTTTTATCCATTCAAGAATCTTGTAATTGACGAGTCTTTGATTTTGTTCAAAGGTAGACTGTCATTCAAGCAGTATATACCGAGCAAGAGGAAATGCTTTGGTATAAAACGGTTTGTACTCTGTGATTGTGACAGTGGCCTGGTGTTGGATATTGTTGTATACACGGGTAGTAAAACATTGAAAGATACCAAGATGTTATTGGGTATCTCAGGTGACGTAGTGAGAAACATGATGGCACCTTATCTTGGTAAGGGGCATACATTATATACCGATAACTGGTACACAAGCCCATTACTCAGTGATTTCATGCGAGTGAACAAGACAGATGTGTGTGGCACAGTGCGTTCTAATCGTAAACATATGCCCAGGCTCAACGCAGGTGCTCGTGGTGATGACGTGCAGGTGTTTACTGCCAATGACATCATGGCATTACGGTGGCATGACAAACGAGATGTCACATTGTTGACAACCATTCACCGTAATGAAATGCAAGACAGTGGCAAAGTTGATCGAGTGACTAATGAACGTATTCGAAAACCAGTGTCAGTGATTGATTATACACAAAACATGCGCTTGGTTGACAAGTGTGACATGCAGATTGGTTTTGTTGACTGTGTTCGTAAGAGTTACAAGTGGTACATGAAACTTTTCTTCCATCTCATGGACATTTCAATGCTAAATGCATATAATATGTACCAAATAAAGACTGGCAACAGACCACCGTATGGTGAATTTTGTTTGTCTGTTGTCAGACAACTCATAATGAAGTACCAGGTAACAACATCTGCTATACAACATGGTCCTCGAATTCCTCAGGATATACCCAAGCGTTTGAGGAGAGAAGGTGATCATTTCATAATACAGCTTCCTTCAACTAAGAAGAAATTTGCTCAGAAGAGATGCATTGTCTGTGCACAAACAAAACGACAGCAACAAAGACGCAAAGACACTCGGTTTATGTGTGAGGAATGTAAGGTGCCTCTGTGCATGGTGCCTTGTTTCAAGGAGTTCCACAAGCTCCAGCAGTTTTAAAACCATGTCCAGTGATTGTAAGTATGTAAATATATGATAGAACATTAGTATTATACAATATTTGTGCATGTTTATTGTAATAAACAACAGTGGTAAACAATAATATGATAATAACTTTAGTGCGGTTATTGTGTTCAATACAGTGAGTTTATATATATACATAATATACAGTATTGGTCTCTCAGGCCCCAAATGTTAGTAGGAATAGAAAAAAATTGGAAAAGAAAAGAAAAAACAACTAAAACCACAAAATAATGTAATGCGCGTATGTGGAATTCGTCGATGTTGCCGCCACCACATCATTTTTGACAAACTTCTTGGCACTGTATCTCAGTAGTACTGATCAGATTTTTTTTTTTGTCTTATTACCTTCACAAAAATATGCTCTTTAATTCTGTAAGAAAATTTTTTTTTTTTTTTTTTCAAAATTTCTTGGACACTGGAGCACCACTTCAGATTTTGGCCTTGGACCCTGAAAGGGTTAAAACAAAATTTTTTTTACATGAAATATAGATGTAGTACATAAACAATACAATGAGACATGATGAATGAAACATTAACAGCATAACACTTACCTTCATTGGCGATTTTTCTTAGTGTATGGAAGACTGAAGGAGGAGAGACATTGAATTAGTTACTGTTTGGAAGTGGAATCCCCTTCCATCAACACCTCAGGTACCAAGTGATTTTCTGGGGTTACTTCTCTTCTCTGTTTCTTAATGCCACTAGGACCAGCTTGAGTCATTGGAGTCCTGTCTCACAAAAAAAGTGTCCAGAGAGCTCTGTTTCTGGCATCTCTTTAAAACTTCCCTAAAATGGGCCAAGACTCTGTCACTGTACAAGTTGCTGATATGGCTTGCAACATCCTTCTCAGGGTGATGTTTCTCCATAAATCTTTCCATCCTACCCCAAATTTCAAAAATCTCCTTAATTTCTGAAGAAGGCACCTTCTTCCATCTCTCTTCCTCCTTGTCTGCAGCAAGATTCTGAGCTGCGATCTGTTCCTGTTCCTGCTGAAGCTCTTGCAGCTCCTCAGCTGGCCAGTTCGACCACATGTACGCCACTTTCATATTGTTCAATGATGTTTTTCTTAAATTCAATCGTATTTCTCACTTTCTTTACCAAAGACTTGGCACTAGGAGCTTTCTTTGGAGCCATGGTAGCTTATTTAGCACTTGCAAGCACTAAAATGAATGGAATATTATGAAATATTTCGTATGAACAAGTGAGGGGACCGTTGCTCACTGGTAAACAATGGTACACTGGCTGGGAAGGGAGGCCGAGGCGGCTCAGAGCGTGAGTACGTGTCCCGGATGAAGGACGATTAGTGAGTAAACCGACCATTTGCGAGCCAATGTTTGGACGAGAATAACGCGACGATTTCCGAAAAGGACGAATATCGAGCCGGACGATTAGTGAGGGACCACTGTATATACAAAGTATTTATAGGTCCCAGCAATGTTTTGGATACACAGGAGTATAGAAGAAGAAGAAGGAAGAAGGGAGGAGGAGGAGGAAGAAAGAAGGAAAAAGAAGGAAGAAGTTCCCTTGAAGCAATGTGACAAGTATCCAGGAGGGCAGTGATAAGATGAGATATGGGATAACATTTGATGGGCGCCAGCGAGGGTGCAAAGATGAGATAGTGCAGAGATAAGACGAGATAAGCTATGACATTTGATATGCGCCAGCAAGGGTGCAGAGGTAAGGGATGACATTTGATGAGCTTGTATCTCTGTCTCTGATTATCTGTCTCTCTGTCTGCTTGTCTCTTTCCGTCTCTCTGCTTGTCTCTCTTTCTCAGAGAGAGCCACTGTGAACCAACAGGTATTCTTATGCATTATATCTACAAGCACAGTATAGCACTTCGGATTTTTTAGGTTAACCTAGGTAATTTACACTATGTATAATTGTATTTGTGTGTACCTGTGAGATATATAAAAAGAGATAGACAGAGACAGAGATAGACAGAGACAGAGATAGACAGATAGATAGATACAGATCCTAAACTTGGGGTTAACATCACTTTCCTCTGAAAAGGGGAGTGTTAATATGACATTACATCAGTGAATCCTTGGTGTTTGCAGCACTGTTTGCTCGAGCTGGCACTCAATTTAACTGGCGCTCCCACAAAGTACTAAGTGGTCCCAGATTTTTTTAATGTGGTGCACACCGAGTGTTAAAACCCATTCTATGCTGACCAGGCATCTCAGGCCAATCGAGCCAAATTTGGAGGCAGGAAAATTAAAACATACGTATATACATTTGGGGCGCTAGCGGTAAGAATGTATATATACGTTTGGACTGTTCAGGGGTTAAGAACATCCATATTTATTCATGTGCCTACCACATACATAGAATATACACAAACATAAACCCTCCACTCAAACTTCTCCTCACCAACCTTAACAGGACACATGACCATAACACAAGGCACAGATTTCTTTTTGATGTACCCCATGTCCATATCACACTGTGTAAAAACTCTATGCACATAAAGGGCCCCAAAATTTGGAATTCATTACCAGAAAATACTAAAGTAACCCAGTCTGAAAATCAATTTAAGACTCTTCTCAAAACCACTTAACCCTTTCAGGGTCCGTCCCGTAGATCTACGGCTTTACGTTCAGGGTCCAAACCGTAGATCTACACCAAAATTCTAGCGGCGTCAGATTTAGCACGAGAAGGCTGGTAGGCCTACATCTGAGAGAATGGGTCTGGGTGGTCAGTGTGCACACCATAGAAAAAATCTGGACACCTGCATGGCATTGTGGGAATGCCAGAAAAGTAGCTTTGTTCATAGTGCCTGGCGGCAAGGAAGCTCTCACTCCCCACTCACTCTCTGGGTGAATTCTGACTCTCCTCTTCACAACTTACAGTTCTAAGACTGATGGAAGTGGAGCTGAAGACGAATTCTATGGTTTTGAACCATATGGTACGATTGTGCCATACGGCACAATGGTACCATGTCATACAATGGTATCATATGGTACAATGGTATCATATGGTACAATCGTATCATATGGTACAATGTACCATATAGTACATTGTACCATATGGTACATTATACCATATGGTACAGGGTACAGGGACCCTAATGGAAATAAGTCTGTCTGACTTTTTTTGGGTTATCCTAGGTTCTCCAAACATATGCTGCTAAGTATGATATTCTATGTAACTTTATTTGTGTATAACTAAATAAACTTACTTATGATGCCACATGCGCTTGATTAAGTTTATTCAGGTGTACAGAAATACAATTACGTAGATTATCATACATAGCAGCATACGTATAAAATCTTAGGATAACCCAAAAAAAGTCAGGGTGACTTATTTCAATAGTTATCCCTGTATCTGTACCATATGGTACAGGGTACCATATGGTAACCCTGTACCATATGGTACCCTGTGCCATATGGTAACCCTGTACCATATGGTGTCCTGTACTGTATGGTACCCTGTACCATATGGTACCCTGTGCCATATGGTACCCTGTGCCATATGGTAACCCTGTACCATATGGTAACCCTGTACCATATGGTAACCCTGTGCCATATGGTAACCCTGTGCCATATGGTAACCCTGTGCCATATGGTGTCCTGTGCCATATGGTGTCCTGTGCCATATGGTAACCCTGTACCATATGGTAACCCTGTACCATATGGTGTCCTGTGCCATATGGTAACCCTGTACCATATGGTGTCCTGTGCCATATGGTAACCCTGTACCATATGGTGTCATGTGCCATATGGTAACCCTGTACCATATGGTGTCATGTGCCGTATGGTACCCTGTACCATATGGTACCCTGTACCATATGGTACCCTGTACCATATGGTGTCCTGTACCATATGGTGCCCTGTACCATATGGTACCCTGTACCATATGGTACCCTGTACCATATGGTACCCTGTACCATATGATACCCTGTACCATATGATACCCTGTACCATATGATACCCTGTACCATATAGTACCCTGTACCATATGGTACCCTGTGCCATATGGTAACCCTGTGCCATATGGTACCCTGTGCCATATGGTAACCCTGTGCCATATGGTAACCCTGTGCCATATGGTAACCCTGTGCCATATGGTAACCCTGTGCCATATGGTAACCCTGTGCCATATGGTAACCCTGTACCATATGGTAACCCTGTACCATATGGTAACCCTGTGCCATATGGTTCCCTGTGCCATATGGTACCCTGTACCATATGGTAACCCTGTAACATATGGTACCCTGTGCCATATGGTACCCTGTGCCATATGCTACCCTGCACCATATGTTATCCTGTACTGCATGGTACCCTATACCATATAGTACAATGTACCATATGGTACCCTGTACCATATGGTACCCTGCACAATATGGTACCCTGCATCATATGTTATCCTGTACTGCATGGTACCCTATACCATATAGTACAATGTACCATATAGTACCCTGTAACATATGATACCGTGTACCATATGGTCAATAGGTGTTGGTGGCATGAGACACCAGCCAAGACTGAGTGAGTGGCGACACAAGCTAGCTACTGACTCTCCAGTTTCCCAGACAAAGTGCTTTGTCATCCACCTCAAGGAACACGTCAGGTTCCTGTACACTTGTAAATATATAATAGAACATTACTAATATACAACATTTTTGCATATTTTTGTTGTAAACAACTATTGTAAACAAAATAATAATGAAAATATTAGTGTTTATTGTGATGAATACAACAGTACCATATGGTACAATGTACCATATGGTACCATTGCATCATATGGTACCATATGGTACCATTACACCATATGGTACCATAAGGTACCATTGCACCATATGGTACCATAAGGTACCATTGCACCATATGGTACCATTGTATCATATGGTACAATTGTACCAAATGGTGCCATTGTACCATATGGTACCATTGTATCATATGGTACAATTGTACCAAATGGTGCCACTGTACCATATGGTACCATTGTATCATATGATACCATTGTATCATATGATACCATTGTATCATGTGCCACTGTGCCATATTGTACCATATGGTACCATTGTATCATATGGTGCCATTGTACCATATGGTACAATTGTACCCTATGGCACCACTGTACTATATGGTACCGTTGTATTCAACACAATAACTGCACTAATATTTTCATCATTTTGTTTACAATAAACTTGTAAACAAGTTTTGTAAGCAATATAATGATAAACAAATTAGTGGTTATTGCGTGGAATACAATGAGTGTACACTTATACAATGTACATTATACTGGTCTCACATGCCACAAATGTTATTAGAAAAAGAAAAAAATAGAAAAGAAAAGAAAAAAGTATAAAAAACGTAAAATAAAAAAATGGGATTTTGTGGAAGTCACTGATGTTGCCGCCACCCGGTCATTTTGGGTCAACTTCCCGCCGCTGTATCTCGGTAAGTACTGATCAGAAATTTTTGTTTTTTGTCTTATTACCTTCACAAAAATATACTCTTTAATTCTGTAAGAAAAAATAATTTTTTTTTTTTCAAAATTTCTTGGACACTGGAGCACCACTTCAGATTTTGGCCTTGGACCCTGAAGGGGTTAATCACCCTAGACTAAATGCTCAATACTCAATATTCCCATAATATAATTTCAATATTTACTTTTGAAGCTATTGTCCACAGTTGACAGGAATACAATTAAATCATGTTTCACAAAAAACTTTTTTGAATATATGAATACAGTACAGTGGACCCCCGCATAACGATTATCTCCGAATGTGACTAATTATGTAAGTGTATTTATGTAAGTGCGTTTGTACGTGTATGTCTTGGGGTCTGAAATGGACTAATCTACTGCACAATATTTCTTATGGGAACAAATTCAGTCAGTACTGGCACCTGAACATACTTCTGGAGTGAAAAAATATCGTTAACCGGGGGTCCACTGTATATCCTTTGATTTATATAAATTAGATTCACTTACAATTAATAGAACTACTGTACAGCTATGATAAACTTCTTTAGTGTTAAGTAGTCAGTAAGCCAATAAATTAAAGTCGGCCCATAATGCCTATGCATAATAGAGGCTCTCTTTGCATTGCAACCCATTATTGTAAATACATAATCTCAATGTACTACAGCAGACCTTCATATAGCACAGTAGTTACGTTCCTGAAAATGCTAAGTTAGGTAAAATCGTGTTAGAACAACTGAAGAACTCATGGGAAAAAATAGGGTTACGTTCCTGGAAGCCCCCAAAAAGCCAAACAACTTTGTTTTAGGCTTCCACATCCTACAAAAATAAAAGTGAATATGCAGTTTTAGTTCATTGTTATGATGTATTATGTTGTTTTTACTGCTTAAGACTACAAATGTAACAGAAATAATAGTATTTCTTACCTTAAATTGTGGGCACTGGTGTTTGTGGATGATTGTGAAGAGAGTGAGAGTTATGTTGTGGTCCTACTGGGCTGAGGTGGATGGTAGAGGTTCTGGTACTGAAGTTGATGGTTGTACTGGAGTGTCTAACTTGAAGTCAGTCAAGTTACTCAATAAGTCAGTCAAGTCACCCAGTAAGTTAGTCAAATCATTCAGTGAGTCAGTCACTCAGTAAGTCAGTTACACAAACTCATGTTTACCTCTTTTTCTGTATACAAAGTAACACTTCATTACAACTACAGGTTATCTCTTGTCTAATATCTTTGTTTCTTTGTTGATTCTAAGACTTAAGTGCTTATACCTCTTCTTGCCACTTTCAGCAACACTGGTATGGCTACTGGGTGTCATGATTGCTTGGCAGATACAAGATATAGTAATTAAAATATCGTAACACAATTCACAAACAAAGCTGCCGTGTAGCAGAGAAAAACTGGACTGGACACATATGAATTACGAACACTGGGATGGTGGAGTGGTGTTGGGTAGTGGTAGGGGATGGCGGGAGGGCTCCCCAGCTGCTCCACAACAAGCTGGCCGCTTGAGCAAAAGAGAATTTTTTTTTTCCTTCCCACGAACTGAACCATGTTAAATTAATTATAGAACATGTTACATAAAATTGTGCTGCAATTCTTCAATCACGCAATACTCAAATCATGTCAAATAAACTCGTGCTAAATGACTGTCTACTGTACTTGCAAAGAAATAAATAAATTTGAATTTGAATTTTTAAATGTTTATACATATAGTAGTGTACTTTATACTGTAATAAACAGAATAGAGGAAATCAGCTCTAATATACATTATTTAGGTATGCATACTGGTCAGAGAGCCCATCATAAGTCATCGGTAAACGAGTACATCACTAAGTGAGGAGAGGCTGTAATATATTACTATTATTCTTATATTTAGGGGGAATTCTAAACCCATAAAGACCCATCAGTGTCAGGGGAATAGAAGACAGAGCACAAGTCTAATTTTACCAGCATCAAAGAACCTCCCTTGAGGGGTCAGAATAGCATAGAGTAAACATATTTAGTCTCACCAATCACCCTCATTGCCACAACAATCATCACATTTGTTTACATTATTATGAGTCCTGTATGTAGGGGAGTTTCGGTGGGGAGAAATAAATGGGATTAAGTTAGGAATATCTGAGAAAATTAGAGCTAAGAAAGGGGTAGCAATAATGCTGAAGGATCAGTTATGGAAGGAGAAGAGAGAATATAAATGTGTAAATTCAAGGATTATGTGGATTAAAATAAAGGTTGGATATGAAAAGTGGGTCATAAGCGTGTATGCACCTGGAGAAGAGAGGAGTGTAGAGGAGAGAGAGAGATTTTGGGAGATGTTAAGCGAATGTATAGGAGCCTTTGAAACTAGTGAGAGAGTAATTGTGGTAGAGGACCTAAATGCTAAAGTAGGAGAAACATTTAGAGAGGGTGTGGTAGGTAAGTTTCAGGTGCCAGGTGTAAATGATAATGGGAGCCCTTTGATTGAACTCTGTATAGAAAGGGGTTTAGTTATAGGTAATACATATTTTAACCCTTAAACGGTCCAAAGAGACTGACGTTCAAATTCGTAGTGCTACAAAAATAGATCTACTTTTTTTACATATTTTCAAATATAACAAAAAAAAATGTAGATTAAAGTTTTTTTACACGTTTTCAAATGTAAAACAAAAAAGAAGATCTACATTTTTTTACATACTTTCAGATGTTGAAAAAACGTATATATACGTTTGGACCATTTAAGGGTTAAGAAAAAGAGGATAAATAAGTATACAAGATATAATGTAGGGCATAATGACAGTAGTTTGTTGGATCATGTATTGGTAGATAAAAGACTGTTGAGTAGACTCCAGGATGTACATGTTTATAAAGGGGCCACAGATATATCAGATCACTTTCTAGTTGTAGCTACACTGAGAGTAAAAGGTAGATGGGATACAAGGAAAATTTAAGCAGCAGGTAAGAGAGAGGTGAAGGTTTATAAACTAAAAGGGGCAATTAGGGTAAGATATAAACACTTATTGGAGGATAGATGGGCTAGTGAGAGCATAGGCAATAGGGTCGAAGATGTATAAGGTAGGTTTAAGAATGTAGTGTTAGTGTTCAGCAGAAGTTTGTGGTTACAGGAAAGTGGGTGCGGGAGGGAAGAAGAGCGATTGGTGGAATGATGTAAAGAGAGTAGTAAGGGAGAAAAAGTTAGCACATGAGAAGTTTTTACAAAGTAGAAGTGATGCAAGGAGGGAGGAACATATGGAGAAGAAAAGAGAGGTTAAGAGAGTGATGAAGCAATGTAAAAAGAGAGCAAATGAGAGAGTGGGTGAGATGTTATCAACAAATTTTGTTGAAAATAAGAAAAAATTTTGGAGTGAGATTAACAAGTTGAGGAAGCCTAGAGAACAAATGGATTTGTCAGTTAAAAATAGGAGAGGAGAGTTATTAAATGGAGAGTTAGAGGTATTGGGAAGATAGAGGGAATATTTTGAGGAACTGTTAAATGTTGATGATGATAGGGAAGCTGTGATTTCGTGTATAGGGCAAGGAGGAATAACATCTTGTAGGAGTGAGGAAGAGCCAGTTGTGAGTGCAGGGGAAGTTCGTGAGGCAGTGGGTAAAATGAAAGGGGGTAAGGCAGCTAGGACTGATGGGATAAAGATAGAAATGTTAAAAGCAGGTGGGGATATAGTTTTGGAGTGGTTGGTGCTATTATTTAATAAATGTATGGAAGAGGGTAAGGTACCTAGGGATTGGCAGAGAGCATGCATAGTTCTTTTGTATAAAGGCAAAGGGGACACAAGAGTGCAAAAATTATAGGGGGATAAGTCTGTTGAGTATACCTGGTAAAGTGTTTGGTAGAGTTATTATTGAAAGAATTAAGAGTGAGACGGAGAGTAGGATAGTAGAACAGTACAGGTCTCCCTCAACATTCGCATTTTCAACTTTCGCGGGCTTCACACATTCACGAATTCCCAACTGCCAAATTCCCAGCCTCCAAATTCCCAGATGCCAAATCATATTTAAGTTTCCCGCCACCTGCGAGTCCCTACTACCCTCCCTCCGACCCCGCAACTGGCAGCCAGCCCTCCCACCACTCAGTGTGGCGAGTGTTTTGTTTGTTCATTATTTGCTATTAAACTACAGTACAAATAATGTAAACACATTCATGACTGTATATTGGAATGGCTATTTGGACAGGTATTGGATGGTGACATCATGTGTTTACTCTTGAACACAGCAAAGAATCAAACATTTCTGCTACTGCTAATAATAACAACAGTAATAATAATAATAATAATAATAATAATAATAATAATAATAATAATAATAATAATAATAATAATAATAATAAATGCCATAGAATTGAAGAAGGAAATTGTACAAAAATGCGAGGGAGTGGTTGACACGTCGTCAGTGTGGTTTCGTTTATGCTGGAGTGAGCATTAGTCTCCGTGCTCTTCCAAACATTTCACAATAATTCATTATGTTTGGTGTTTGTAGATTGAGTGCGACTGGAGTGGTAGAGGAAGCGGTTGAGGCAGTGGGCGAGGCAGTGGGTGGGTGAGACAGCGGGTGAGACAGCGGGTGAGACAGCGGGTGAGACAGCGGGTGAGACAGCGGGTGAAACAGCAGGCGAGACAGCGGGTGAGACAGTGGGCGAGGCAGTGGGTGAGACAGCAGTTGAGGCAGTGGTTGAGGCAGTGGGTGAGGCAGTGGGTGAGACAGCAGTTGAGGCAGTGGTTGAGGCAGTGGGTGAGGCAGTGGGTGAGGCAGTGGGTGAGGCAGTGGGTGAGGCAGTGGGTGAGACAGCAGTTGAGGCAGTGGTTGAGGCAGTGGGCGAGGGGCAGTGGGTGAGACAGCAGTTGAGGCAGTGGTTGAGGCAGTGGTATTTAATAACATGCATGTTAATAATAATAATAATAATAATAAATGTTAATAATATGTATTATTATTATTTATAACATGTTATTAAATACCACTGCCTCAACTGCTGCCTCCACCATTGCCTCAACCCCTGCCTAAACTGCTGCCTCTACCAGCGCCTCAAGCCTCAACTGCTGCCTCACCCACTGCCTCACCCACTCCAGTCGCACTCAATCTACAAGCACCAAACACAGTGAATTATTGTGAAATGTTTGGAAGAGCAGGGAGACTAATGCTCACTCCAGCATAAACAAAGCCACACTGACGATGTGTCAACCACTCCCTTGTATTTTTGTACAATTTCCTTCTTCAATTCTATCGCATTTATTATTATTATTATTATTATTAATTATTATTATTATTATTATTATTACTATTGTTATTATTAGCAGTAGCAGAAATGTTTGATTCTTTGCTGTGTTCAAGAGTAAACACATGATGTCACCGTCCAATACCTGTCCAAATAGCCATTCCAATATGCAGTCATGAATGTGTTTACATTATTTATAGAGTAGTTTAATAGCAAATAATGAACAAACAATACACTCACCACACTGAGTGGTGGGAGGGCTGGCTGCCAGTTGCGGGGTCGGAGGGAGGGTAGTAGGGACTCGCAGTGGTTGAGGAAGTGGTGGAGGAATTGGTGGAGGCAGCGATATTTAATAACATACATGTTATTAAACCATAACATGTATGTATTTAGTACAATTTACGAAGTTTTCATGTATTTTATGATTGTTCATGGTTCAACAAGTTAAGGAAGCAGTATTGTATTATATTTCCCTACAATATTTTAGGGCACCAAACATTCGCGATTTTTCAACATTCGCGAGGATCTTGATCCCCTAACCCTCGCAAATGTTGAGGGAGACCTGTATTTAGATAAGGCTAAAGAGTTTTTTGTGGTATTTGTGGATTTGGAAAAGGCATATGACAGGGTGGATAGGGAGGCAATGTGGCAGATGTTGCAGGTGTATGGTATAGGAGGTAGGTTACTGAAAGCAGTGAAAAGCAGTGAAGAGTTTTTACAAGGATAGTGAGGCTCAAGTTAGAGTACATGTATGTAGGAAAGAGGGAGATTATTTCCCAGTAAAATTAAGCCTTAGACAAAGATGTGTGATGTCACCGTGGTTGTTCAATATATTTATAGATGGGGTTGTAAGAGAAGTAAATGTGAGGGTCTTGGCAAGAGGCATGGAGTTAAAAGATGAAGAATCAAACTCAAAGTAGGAGTTGTCACAGTTGCTTTTTGCTGATGACACTGTGCTCTTGGGAGATTCTGAAGAGAAGTTGCAGAGGTTGGTGGATGAATTTGGTAGGGCATGTAAAAGAAGAAAATTAAAAGTGAAAATAGGAAAGAGTAAGGTTATGAGGATAACAAAATGATTAGGTGATGAAAGACTGGATATCAGATTGGAGGGAGAAAGTATGGAGGAGGTGAATGTATTCAGATATTTGGGAGTGGACGTGTCAGAGGATGGGTCTATGAAAAATGAAGTGAATCATAGAATTGATGAGGGGAAAAGGGTGAGGGTGCACTTAAGAGTCTGTGGAGACAAAGAACTTTGTCCTTGGAAGCAAAGAGGAGAATGTATGAAAGTATAGTTTTACCAACATTCTTATATGGGTGTGAAGCATGGGTGATGAATGTTGCAGTGAGGAGAAGGCTCGAGGCAGTGGAGATGTAATGTCTGAGGGCAATGTGTGATGTGAATATAATGCAGAGAATTCGTAGTTTGGAAGTTAAGAGGAGGTGCGGGATTGCCAAAACTGTTGTCCAGTGGGCTGAGGAAGGGTTGTTGAGGTGGTTTGGACATGTAGAGAGAATGGAACGAAACAGAATGACTTCAAGAGTGTATCAATCTGTAGTGGAGGGAAGGCAGGGTAAGGGTCAGCCTAGGAAAGGTTGGGAGGAGGGTGTAAAGGAGGTTTTGTGTGTGAGGGGCTTGGGTTTCCAGCAAGCATGCGTGAGCGTATTTGATTGGAGTGAATGGAGACAAATGGTTTTTAATAATTGACGTGCTGTTGGAGTGTGAGCAAAGTAACATTTATGAAGGGATTCGGGGAAACCAGCAGACCAGACTTGAGTCCTGGAGATGGGAAGTACAGTGTCTGCACTCTGAAGGAGGGGTGTTAAAGTTGTAGTTTTATAAACTGTAGTGTAAAGCACCTCTCTGGCCACCCTGCCTTGGTGGGAATCAGCCGATGTGTTAATAATAAAAAAAAAAAGAATTTACATAATTAAAAAAAAAAAGGGACTAAACTAAATACTGACCAAGACTGTTTTGTCATGATAAAGTCCATAAACAGCAAATTCTGTTGGTTGTTTCTGAATCAAATGACCCAGCAGATTTTACCATGTATTTTCAACATCTGTTCAATCAAGGTTTTACTTTAGACTAGTGTGACTCACCCTTTTCCTCACACCGGAGAGCATTTTAAAGAAGGTCTGGCGATGGTCATTCCAGCGGAGTGATAACAAACCTCCATCCATGGCTCAACAGTACAGCACTCTGGGAAATAAGATAATGTAAATGGACACAGATGTAACTAATGTGACATTTTATTGTAGCAACCCAGGAGATTTGTCGAAGCCCCTGGAGAGTAAAGTGGCTATCAATTTAAGTGCTAAACCCGAAAGGGTCATACAGCCCTGGAGAGTGAAACGTTGCCACAATAAAATACCACAGTAGTTGCATCTGTCAGTAAATCTACCACTATTACCAAAATAATGTAATCAGACATAGGTAGTGTTTTTCTTTTTTTTGTCAGGAAAAAACATGCTCAGTGGCTAGACATCCACTGGCCTATTGAAACTAAGTTCTCTACCTCACTGAAATCACCACAAAATAATGTTCTAGGATAGGCCTACAAGAAATTATGGTTTATTCAAATTAAATTTACACTTTTGTAAATGTTAATTTTTTTTTTCCTTTTACAACATCTACAACAAGCACATGATAGGGATATAGTCAGTAAATTATCAAGAGAACCTGGGATAATTTAATAAATCCAAATAGAATGATTTGTTGCAATAATGTTAATTTTTCAGTCATTGCTATTTCCTATATCTTTACTTTCATTAGCTAAAAGTAAAAGCACACCAGTTAATGTAAACTGCTAACCCCATGTGTCCCATAGTTGGGTTAGTAGCACACACAGCTTTCGCACTGAGGTCCATGGTTCGATCCCTAGTACAGGTGTTAAATTAGACACGTGTGCAACTCTTGGGTATCTTTATTGAGGAAACGTTTTGCCACACAGTGGCTTCGTCAGTCCATACAAAGGAGAAACTTGAAGAACAGGAGGAGAATGAGGTAATCAGTCCCTCAACTTTGAGTCGATGTGGTCAGTCCATCAATCTTGAGTAGAATACGGCATATGGGCGGAGATGCAGCTTATAAACCGTAGGCAGGAGAGGTGCAGCAGTCGTAGGTGGTGTCACATTTGCCTAACACTTGGGCACGACCTACTTCCACATTGGACAAATGTGACACCACCTACGACTGCTGCACCTCTCCTGCCTACAGTTTATAAGCTGCTTCTCCGCCCATATGCCGTATTCTACTCAAGATTGATGGACTGACCACATCGACTCAAAGTTGAGGGACTGATTACCTCATTCTCCTCCTGTTCTTCAAGTTTCTCCTTTGTATGGACTGATGAAGCCACTGTGTGGCGAAACGTTTCCTCAATAAAGATACCCAAGAGTTGCACATGTGTCTAATTTAACAACGTGTCAGTTCTCTGAACCATTCATCTACAACCCTAGTAAGGGTGAAAACATTATGACGTGTTTCCTTAAGACACCTGTTGTCCCTTTTTACCTAGCAGTAAAATAGGTACTTGGCTGTTAGTTGACTGGTGTGAGTTGCATCTTGGGGACAAAATTATACCTAATTTGCCTGAAATGCTCTGCATAACAAGTGGCTTTCTATATAGTAGTATGTCATTGATGTCAGCTATGGTCTGTATACCTTGTACATGTACTTGTAGAAATAATTATCATTATTAAAGCATTACAGACTGGGACAGGGGGGGGGCATTGATTCCCAAAACCCTCTCCATAATTATTATTATTATTATTATTATTATTATTATTATTCAGTGGAAGGGATGGTGGAAGCTTGGCTGTAGGGCAAAAACCACCATGGAACGTAACATCCCCAGGACAAAACCCATCTGGGGAAAACCTAAGGCTTAGCTTAACCTAACTTAACCTAGTCAAACCTAAACTAACAAAACCTAACAAAACAAACTGCTTTTTTTTTTGTACCACTTTGCAATTTTGTTTTAAGGAATTTTCTCCTGGGGTGAGGGTTCTGGCCATACCCCTGGAGGCTCAATCCTCCCTCTGCTAATTGTGAAATGATCACTCTACTAATATGCACTCAACAATTCCCATTACTATCTACATATGCTCAATGATTCCCATTACTATGTACATGTGCTCAATGATTCCTATTACTATCTACATGTGCTCAATGATTCCTATTACTATCTACATCTGCATGTGATAAAGTATAAACATGTATGAATTGTGTGTTACATATTTATCATTATTCACAAAGCACTAAACCCATGGGGTCATATAATGCCTAAAGGGAGATAACTGTATTTGATCAATGCAACAAAAGGGAGAAAGCTCCAATTCCTCAGATGAAAAGCAATTCACCAATATCAATGTACCTTCATTTGAGGTATTCAGGCTTGATTCAAGGAGTAATAATAATTATCTTTATTTCTAGGTGTACAAGGTATACAGGCCTAGCCGACATCAGACATACTACTACTACAGTGGAACCTCGGTATATTACCAGTTCCCTACTCAAACAAAGCTTTGGTGTTGTTTTGTATTATTTGTATAAATAAATCACCATGGGGCCTACGGCAATTAGCGATAACAGCCAACCAAATAGAAAATTGGTTGGGAAGAACTTGTTCAATACTCAAATGGAGCGGCACACGAATAGCCTTCTGGAATGAATTAAAATCATATACCAAAGTTCCACTGTATATAGAAAGTGCCTGTTTATGCCAAGTATTTTGGGCAAATTAGGTCCCCAGGATGCAACCCACACCAGTCGGCTAACACCCAAGTACATGCAACCCACACCAGTCGGCTAACACCCAAGTACCTACTGTACTGCTAGGTGAACATGGACAGCGGATATCTTAAAGAAACACATCCTAATGTTTCCACCCATAGTGGGAATCGAGCTACAGACCTCAATGTGTGAGCTGAGTGTGCTACCAACCCAGCTATGGGACACCCCAAAGAACAGGTTCAAGTCCTCGGATCAAGAACCCCTCACCATCATCAAGGAAACTCCTTGAAGTAAGTTTATTTAGGCACAGATACAGATCATCAGTACAATAATCATACAGTATAAATTAACAGGATAATCCAAAAAAGTCAGATAAAGTGACCTATTTCCATTGGTCTGCCTGAAATGCACCACATGCTAGTGACTTTTTGTGTTTAACAATATTTTATTACATGTAAACTACATTTTGTACATTGCAAAAAAAATAAGGTTGTTTGTGTTGTTTGTTTGTTTGTTTGTTTGTTTGGGGTCATCGGGGCTCTTAAATAAGGAAGTTTATTTAGGTACAGGTACACACAAGTACAATTATAATGAAGATTTTATTTAACCCTTTACTGGGCAGTACATGTACAAGGTATACAGATCATAGCTGACATCAATGACATACTATTATATAGAAAGTCGCTTGTTATGCTGAGCATTTCCCGCAAATTAGGTCAATTTTGTCCCAGGATGCGACCCACACCAGTCCACTAACACCCAGGTACCCATTTTACTAATAGTGTGATTACGATTTTGATTTTTTTAAGCACGAAGAACACCACCATCATGCCAGGGCATTTTGGGAAGACTAATCCCAATCCCAATACTTAAAAAGTACCCAAGTCCAGACAGGGCAATACCTAATAACATGTGTAAATTACCCAGGATAACCCCCCCCCACAAAAAAACCCAGACAAAGTGACTTATTTCAAATGGAATAAATAAGTTTACTTAGGCACAGGTACACATTACCTGGAGTTTACCTGGAGAGAGTTCCGGGGGTCAATGCCCCCACAGCCCGGCCTGTGACCAGGCCTCCTGGTGGATCAGAGCCTGATCAACCAGGTTGTTACTGCTGGCTGCACGCAATCCAACGTACGAGCCACAACCCAGCTGGTCAGGTACCGACTTTAGGTGCTTGTCCAGTGCCTGCTTGAAGACAGCCAGGGGTCTGTTGGTAATCCCCCTTATGTATGCTGGGAGGCAGTTGAACAGTCTGGGGCCCCTGACACTTACTGTATTGTCTCTTAACATGCTAGTGACACCCCTGCTTTTCATTGGGGGGATGTTGCATCGTCTCCCGAGTCTTTTGCTTTCGTTGCGAGTGATTTTCGTGTGCAAGTTCGGTACTAGTCCCTCTAGGATTTTCCAGGTGTATATAATCGGGTATCTCTCCCGCCTGCGTTCCTGGGAGTACAGGTTCAGGAACTTCAAGCGCTCCCAGTAATTGAGGTGTTTTATCTCAGCTATGCGTGCCGTGAAGGTTCTCTGTACATTTTGTAGGTCAGCAATTTCACCTGCCTTGAAAGGTGCTGTTAGTGTGCAGCAATATTCCAACCTAGATAGAACAAGTGACCAGAAGAGTGTCATCATGGGCTTGGCATCCCTAGTTTTGAAGGTTCTCATTATCCATCCTGTCATTTTTCTAGCAGATGCGATTGATACAATGTTATGGTCCTTGAAGGCGAGATCCTCTTGACATGATCACTCCCAGGTCTTTGACGCTGGTTTTTCACTCTATTTTGTGGCCGGAATTTGTTTTGTACTCTGATGAAGTTTTAATTTCCTCATGTTTACCATATCGGAGTAATTGAAATTTCTCATCGTTGAACTTCATATTGTTTTCTGCAGCCCACTGAAAGATTTGGTTGATGTCCGTCTGGAGCCTTGCAGTGTCTGCAATGGAAGACACTGCCATGCAGATTCGGGTGTCATCTGCAAAGGAAGACACGGTGCTGTGGCTGACATCCTTGTCTATGTCAGATATGAGGATGAGAAACAAGATGGGAGCGAGTATTGTGCCTTGTGGAACAGAGCTTTTGAACGTAGCCGCCTCGGACATTACTCTTTGTGTTCTGTTTGTGAGGAAATTATACATCCATCTACCAACTTTTCCTGTTATTCCTTTAGCACACATTTTGTGCGCTATAACGCCATGGTCACACTTGTCGAAGGTTTCTGGAAAGTCTGTATATATCACATCTGTATATATTACATAAGTACAATTACTGTATATAGTATACATTACCCAGGATAACCCAAAAAGCCAAAGTGACTTATTTCCATTGGATTATTATTATAATGGGGAAGGACTAAACCCATTGGATTATACATACATGTATTTCCAATGGAGTCCCTGACTACGAGCAGTGAATAAATAAGTTTATTTCGGTATAAGTATACACACGTACAATTATCATACATAGTTTAAATTTAACTAGGATAACCCAAAACGTCAGTTTCCACTGTGGTGGATTATTATAATAAAAAAGAAGCAGTAACCCTACCAGGGTCATTCCACTGTGGTGGATTATTACAATCAAAATGAAGTGGTAAACCTGCCAGGGTCATTCCAATATGGTGGATTATTATAATCAAAAAGAAGCAGTAAACCTACCAGGGTCATTCCAATATGGTGGATTATTATAATCAAAAAGAAGCAGTAAACCTACCAGGGTCATTCCAATATGGTGGATTATTATAATGAGAAAAGCAGTAAACCTACCAGGGTCATTCCACTGTGGTGGATTATTATAATCAAAATGAAGCGGTAAACCTACCAGGTTCATTCCACTGTGGTGGATTATTATAATCAAAAAGAAGCAGTAAACCTACCAGGGTCATTCCACTGTGGTGGATTATTATAATCAAAAAGAAGCAGTAAACCTACCAGGGTCATTCCACTGTGGTGGATTATAATAAAAAAGAAGCAGTAAACCTACCAGGGTCATTCCACTGTGGTGGATTATAATAAAAAAAGTGGTAAACCTGCCAGGGTCATTCCACTGTGGATTATTATAATCAAAAAGAAGCAGTAAACCTACCAGGGTCATTCCACTGTGGTGGATTATTATAATCAAAAAGAAGTGGTAAACCTACCAGGGTCATTCCACTGTGGTGGATTATTATAATAAAAAAGAAGCAGTAAACCAACCAGGGTCATTCCACTATGGTGGATTATTATAATAAAGAAGCAGTAAACCAACCAGGGTCATTCCACTGTGGTGGATTATTATAATCAAAAAGAAGTGGTAAACCTACCAGGGTCATTCCACTGTGGTGGATTATTATAATAAAAAAGAAGCAGTAAACCAACCAGGGCCATTCCACTATGGTGGATTATTATAATAAAAAAGAAACAGTAAACCAACCAGGGTCATTCCACTATGGTGGATTATTATAATAAAAAAGAAGCAGTAAACCAACCAGGGTCATTCCACTATGGAGGATTATTATAATAAAAAAGAAGCAGTAAACCAACCAGGGTCATTCCACTATGGTGGATTATTATAATAAAAAAGAAGCAGTAAACCAACCAGGGTCATTCCACTATGGTGATTATAATAAAAAAGAAGCAGTAAACCAACCAGGGTCATTCCACTGTGGTGGATTATTATAATAAAAAAGAAGCAGTAAACCAACAAGGGTCATTCCACTGCAGTGGATTATTATAATCAAAAAGAAGTGGTAAACCTACCAGGGTCATTCCACTGTGGTGGATTATTATAATAAAAAAGAAGCAGTAAACCAACAAGGGTCATTCCACTGCAGTGGATTATTATAATCAAAAATAAGTGGTAAACCTACCAGGGTCATTCCACTGTGGTGGATTATTATAATAAAAAAGAAGCAGTAAACCTACCAGGGTCATTCCACTGTGGTGGATTATAATAAAGAAGTGGTAAACCAACCAGGGTCATTCCACTGTGGTGGATTATTATAATAAAAAAGAAGCAGTAAACCTACCAGGGTCATTCCACTGTGGTGGATTATTATAATCAACAAGAAGCAGTAAACCTACCAGGGTCATTCCACTGTGGTGGATTATTATAATCAAAAAGCAGTAAACCTACCAGGGTCATTCCACTGTGGTGGATTATCAAAAAGAAGCAGTAAACCTACCAGGGTCATTCCACTGTGGTGGATTATCATAATAAAAAGTGGTAAACCTACCAGGGTCATTCCACTGTGGTGAATTATAATAAAAAAGAAGCAGTAAACCTACCAGGGTCATTCCACTGTGGTGGATTATAATAAAGAACCAGTAAACCTACCAGGGTCATTCCAGTGGAGGATTATTATAATAAAAAAGAAGCAGTAAACCTACCAGGCTCATTCCACTGTGGATTATTATAATCAAAAAGAAGCAGTAAACCTACCAGGATCATTCCACTGTGGTGGATTATTATAATCAAAAAAGAAGCAGTAAACCTACCAGGGTCATTCCACTGTGGATTATTATAATCAAAAAGAAGCAGTAAACCTACCAGGATCATTCCACTGTGGTGGATTATTATAATCAAAAAAGAAGCAGTAAACCTACCAGGGTCATTCCACTGTGGATAATTATAATAAAAAAGTGACAAACCTACCAGGGTCATTCCACTGTGGTGGATTATAATCAAAAGAAGTGGTAAACCTACCAGGGTCATTTCACTCTGGTGGATTATTATAATCAAAAGTGGTAAACCTACCAGGGTCATTCCACTGTGTTGGATTATTATAATCAAAAAGAAGTGGTAAACCTACCAGGGTCATTCCACTGTGGTGGATTATAATCAAAAGAAGTGGTAAACCTACCAGGGTCATTCCACTGTGGTGGATTATTATAATCAAAAGTGGTAAACCTACCATGGTCATTCCACTGTGGTGGATTATAATAAAATAGAAGTGGTAAACCTACCAGGGTCATTCCACTGTGGTGGATTATTATAATCAAAAAGAAGTGGGAAACCTACCAGGGTCATTCCACTGTGGTTGATTATAATGAAAAAGAAGTGGGAAACCTACCAGGGTCATTCCACTGTGGAGATTATAATAAAAAAGAAGCAGTAAACCTACCAGGGTCATTCCACTGTGGTGGATTATTATAATCAAAAAGAAGCAGTAAACCTACCAGGTTCATTCCACTGTGGTGGATTATTATAATCAAAAAGAAGCAGTAAACCTACAAGGGTCATTCCACTGTGGTTGATTATTATAATAAAAAAGAAGCAGTAAACCTACCAGGGTCATTCCACTGTGGTGGATTATTATAATCAAAAAGAAGCAGTAAACCTACCAGGGTCATTGCACTGTGGTGGATTATTATAAACAGAAAGCAGTAAACCAACCAGGGTCATTCCACTGTGGTGGATTATTATAATCAAAAAGAAGCAGTAAACCTACAAGGGTCATTCCACTGTGTTTGATTATTATAATCAAAAAGAAGCAGTAAACCTACCAGGGTCATTCCACTGTGGTGGATTATTATAATCAAAAAGAAGCAGTAAACCTACCAGGGTCATTGCACTGTGGTGGATTATTATAAACAGAAAGCAGTAAACCAACCAGGGTCATTCCACTGTGGTGGATTATAATAAAGAAGCAGTAAACCAACCAGTCATTCCACTGTGGTGTATTATTATAATGAAAAAGAAACAGTAAACCAACCAGGGTCATTCCACTGCAGTGGATTATTATAATCAAAAACAAGTGGTAAACCTACCAGGGTCATTCCACTGTGGTGGATTATAATCAAAAAGAAGCAGTAAACCAACCAGGGTCATTCCACTGCGGTGGATTATTATAAAAAAAGTGGTAAACCTGCCAGGGTCATTCCACTGTGGTGATTATAATAAAAAAGAAACAGTAAACCTACCAGGGTCATTCCACTGTGGTGGATTATTATAATCAGAAAGAAGCAGTAAACCAACCAGGGTCATTCCACTGTGGTGGATTATTATAATCAACAAGAAGCAGTAAACCTACCAGGATCATTCCACTGTGGTGGATTATAATCAAAAATCAGTAAACCTACCAGGGTCATTCCACTGTGGTGGATTATCAAAAAGAAGCAGTAAACCTACCAGGGTCATTCCACTGTGGTGGATTATCATAAAAAGTGGTAAACCTACAAGGGTCATTCCACTGTGGTGAATTATAATAAAAAAGAAGCAGTAAACCTACCAGGGTCATTCCACTGTGGTGGATTATAATAAAGAAGCAGAAAACCTACCCGGGTCATTCCAGTGGTGGATTATTATAATAAAAAAGAAGCAGTAAACCTACCAGGGTCATTCCACTGTGGATTATTATAATCAAAAAGAAGCAGTAAACCTACCAGGATCATTCCACTGTGGTGGATTATTATAATCAAAAAAGCAGTAAACCTACCAGGGTCATTCCACTGTGGATTATTATAATCAAAAAGAAGCAGTAAACCTACCAGGGTCATTCCACTGTGGCAGATTATTATAATCAAAAAGAAGCAGTAAACCTACCAGGTTCATTCCACTGTGGTGGATTATTATAATCAAAAAGAAGCAGTAAACCTACCAGGGTCATTCCACTGTGGTGGATTATTATAATCAAAAAGAAGCAGTAAACCTACCAGGGTCATTCCACTGTGGTGGATTATTATAATCAAAAAGAAGCAGTAAACCTACCAGGGTCATTGCACTGTGGTGGATTATTATAAACAGAAAGCAGTAAACCAACCAGGGTCATTCCACTGTGGTGGATTATTATAATGAAAAAGAAGCAGTAAACCAACCAGGGTCATTCCACTGTGGTGGATTATTATAATGAAAAAGAAGCAGTAAACCAACCAGGGTCATTCCACTGCAGTGGATTATTATTATCAAAAAGAAGTGGTAAACCTACCAGGGTCATTCCACTGAGGTGGATTATAATCAAAAAGAAGCAGTAAACCAACCAGGGTCAATCCACTGCGGTGGATTATAATAAAAAAGTGGTAAACCTACCAGGGTCATTCCACTGTGCTGGACTATAATAAAAAAGAAGCAGTAAACCTACCAGGGTCATTCCACTGTGGTGGATTATTATAATAAAAAAGAAGCGGTAAACCTAACAGGGTCATTCCACTGTGGTGGATTATTATAATCGGAAAGAAGCAGTAAACTAACCAGGGTCATTCCACTGTGGTGGATTATTATAATAAAGAAGCAGTAAACCTACCAGGGTCATTCCACTGTGGTGGATTATCAAAAAGAAGCAGTAAACCTACCAGGGTCATTCCACTGTGGTGGATTATTATAATCAAAAAGAAGTAAACCTACCAGGGTCATTCCACTGTGGTGGATTATCATAATAAAAAAGTGGTAAACCTACCAGGGTCATTCCACTGTGGTGGATTATAATAAAGAAGCAGTAAACCTACCAGGGTCATTCCACTGTGGTGGATTATAATAAAGAAGCAGTAAACCTACCAGGGTCATTCCAGTGGTGGATTATTATAATAAAAAAGAAGCAGTAAACCAACCAGGGTCATTCCACTGTGGTGGATTATTATAATCAAAAAGAAGCAGTAAACCTACCAGGGTCATTCCACTGTGGTGGATTATTATAATCAAAAAGAAGCAGTAAACCTACCAGGGTCATTCCACTGTGGATTATTATAATCAAAAAGAAGCAGTAAACCTACCAGGGTCATTCCACTGTGGTGGATTATAATCAAAAGTGGTAAACCTACCAGGGTCATTCCACTGTGTTAGATTATTATAATCAAAAAGAAGTTGTAAACCTACCAGGGTCATTCCACTGTGGATTATTATAATCAAAAGTGGTAAACCTACCAGGGTCATTCCACTGTGGTGGATTATAATCAAAAAGAAGTGGTAAACCTACCAGGGTCATTCCACTGTGGATTATTATAATCAAAAGAAGTGGTAAACCTACCAGGGTCATTCCACTGTGTTGGATTATTATAATCAAAAAGAAGTTGTAAACCTACCAGGGTCATTCCACTGTGGATTATTATAATCAAAAGTGGTAAACCTACCAGGGTCATTCCACTGTGGTGGATTATAATCAAAAAGAAGTGGTAAACCTACCAGGGTCATTCCACTGTGGTGGATTATAATGAAAAAGAAGCGGTAAACCTACCAGGGTCATTCCACTGTGGTGGATTATTATAATCAAAAAGAAGCAGTAAACCTACCAGGGTCATTCCACTGTGGTGGATTATTATAATAAAAAAGAAGTGGTAAACCTACCAGGGTCATTCCACTGTGGTGGATTATAATGAAAAAGAAGCGGTAAACCTACCAGGGTCATTCCACTGTGGATTATTATAAAAAAGAAGTGGTAAACCTACCAGGGTCATTCCACTGTGGTGGATTATAATAAAAAAGAAGTGGTAAACCTACCAGGGTCATTCCACTGTGGTGGATTATAATAAAGAAGCAGTAAACCTACCAGGGTCATTCCACTGTGGTGGATTATCAAAAAGAAGCAGTAAACCTACCAGGGTCATCCCACTGTGGTGATTATAATAAAAAAGAAGCAGTAAACCTACCAGGGTCATTCCACTGTGGTGGATTATAATAAAAAAGAAGCAGTAAACCTACCAGGGTCATTCCACTGTTGGATTATAATCAAAAAGAAGAGGTAAACCTACCAGGGCCATTCCACCGTGTTGGATTATTATAATCAAAAAGAAGCGGTAAACCTACCAGGGTCATTCCACTGTGTTGGATTATTATAATCAAAAAGAAGTGGTAAACCTACCAGGGTCATTCCACTGTGGTGGATTATTATAATCAAAAAGAAGTGGTAAACCTACCAGGGTCATTCCACTGTGGTGGATTATAATAAAAAAGAAGTGGTAAACCTACCAGGGTCATTCCACTGTGTTGGATTATTATAATCAAAAAGAAGCGGTAAACCTACCAGGGTCATTCCACTGTGTTGGATTATAATCAAAAAGAAGCGGTAAACCTACCAGGGTCATTCCACTGTGTTGGATTATTATAATCAAAAAGAAGCGGTAAACCTACCAGGGTCATTCCAGTGTTGGATTATTATAATCAAAAAGAAGCGGTAAACCTACCAGGGTCATTCCACTGTTGTGGAAGTTTACGTACCTTGTCAAGTACACACTTGTTAGGTAAAAAGGACACAAATGCAACTAATATGACATTTTATTTAGGCAACGTTTCATTCCCCAGGAGTTTTATCAAGCTGTTACGTTGAACCTAACATACATACCTGTGACCTGACTGCTGTGATGGTAGTCTCCTGACTGCTGTGATGGTAGTCTCCTGACTGCTGTGATGGTAGTCTCCTGACTGCTGCCTCCCACTAACTGCCTCACCGGGGCAACTCAGGGAATATTTTCCCCCTGGGAAATATGCGTCAAGGTTCCTCCTTCCCCCCTGACGATGA
Source organism: Cherax quadricarinatus (assembly GCF_038502225.1). Lineage (NCBI taxonomy): Eukaryota > Metazoa > Arthropoda > Malacostraca > Decapoda > Parastacidae > Cherax > Cherax quadricarinatus. The sequence continues at coordinate 11,762,347 of NC_091353.1, forward strand.
CTACAGTGATGTGTGGGGGGGGGCGCCTCTCCCCCTCTTACTACCTCACTGACCTCCTTCCTGACAGCAGTAGCTTGTCAGACTCAACATGCCAGTGTTCCTGACACCTCCACACAGTGTAACACAGCAGGAGAGGCAGTAATAATGGCGGGGTGAGAGGTGACAGCAGCAGCAAGTCTCTCCTAAGATTGTTTATCATCACAGTTCCAATAATGTTATCAACACTCACTAGTTCCTACCCAGGCTGGCACACCCCTCCATAATTATAATTAGTATTACTCTATTTTACCATGATACAATAGTTGTATAGAGATGTAAATAAGTAAGTAAGTAGATTTATATAGGCATAAGTACACGTAAGTACAATTATCATACATAGTGCAAATCATCTAGTATAACCCCCCAAAAAGTCAGTTACTTTTTTCCATTAGGCTCTTATCATGATTATTTCATTTTACCATGATGCAATGGTTGTATAGAGATGTAAATAAGTTAGTAAGATTATATATGTACAGGTACATATATGTATAATTATCATACATAGTGTTAATTATCTTGGATAACCCCCAAAAATGTTATTTATTTCCATTAGGCTCCTATTATAATTTATTTTAGCATAATACAATGGTTGTCCCGAGATATAAATATGAAATTAAGCTTATTTAGATAAATGTACACTAAAGTACAATTATTATAAACTAAATTTTCTAGGATAACTCAAAAAACTCGAAGTGAGTTTTACCATTGTGGTCTTTGTAATATCTTAATTATTAAATCTTAAAAGTTAAAACAACTAAGTAACTCAACTGTCTGACATTTACTTTTTCATGCAGAAAGACCATTGTTATACAGAGCATTTCTGGTAAATTTAGACCTAACTTAAGGTTACAATGGCAATAACTTGATCTAATTTGCCCGAAATACTCTGCATAAACCAGGAGCTTTTTATATAGCATTATTTCATTGATGTCAGCTATGGTCTGTATAAGTTGTATCATGTACTGATAGAAATAAAGATTATTATTATTATTATTATTATTATTATTATTATTATTATTATTATTATTATTAGAACTTAATTGCTTAAATATAAGGATATTAAACTCCAAATAAACTTTATCTTATCCCGCACATTGTGCTAAATTATTATTATAATCATGGGGAGCGCTGTCTGACTTTTTTGGGTTAAGTAAGTAAGTAAGTAAGTAAATTTATTCAGGTATACACAATACAGTTACATAGAATTATCATACATAGCAGCATATGTGTAGAGAACCTATGTATGATAATTCTATGTAAATGTATTTGTGTATACCTGAATAAACTTACTGACTTACTAAACCCGTAGGATTATACAGTGCCCGTGAGGGGGGGATGTAAGATGGTGTCTTGTATGTGCAGGTTATTTATGTATCAAGATCCCGTCACCAGCCTCATGGATCCTCCCTAAAATATTAATCTCATATATTATGTTATCCTAGGTTATCTACACATATACTATGTATGATAATGTATGTAACTGTACTTGTGTATACCTGAATAAACTTACATTACAGTATCAGTAATATTTATTATTTAAAATATAAGACATAAATAACCTGGCCAGCCAAACTAGGATCTAACATCCTGACGCTCGTTCTTATTTTTTTTTTTAATATTTTCACTCTTTGATCTTTAATAAATATGTTAATTACTTTTATCAGAGGTTGAATAAACATGTCAAGAATTAAAAAAAAATATTTATTGCTACGTATCACCTGCGGAATATTGCTAATTAGCGCTCATAAGAAGTGAAATAAAGGGTATTACTAAGCTCACACAACTGATAAGATAATGGAACTTAAGCTTCAATGCAAGGAAGGTTGAAATATATTGAAATATGCCAATAATTTATAAATTAAGAGTTGTTATCACACGACAGGTCATTTCAAAGCCAGGTTATATCTAAGGTGTCCTTTATCTGGATCACTAGCGCACTCAGCTCACACACCGAGGTCCGGAGTTCGAACCCCCGGAAGGGCTGGAAAACATTAGGGAGGTGTTTCCATAAGACACCTGCTGTCCCTGTTCACCCATCAGTATAAAATGGGTACCTGGGTGTTAGTGGACTGGTGTGGGTCGCATCCTGGGTGTTAGTGGACTGGTGTGGGTCACATCCTGGGTGTTAGTGGACTGGTGTGGGTCGCATCCTGGGTGTTAGTGGACTGGTGTGGGTCGCATCCTGGGTGTTAGTGGACTGGAGTTTACCTGGAGAGAGTTCCGGGGGTCAACGCCCCCGCGGCCCGGTCTGTGACCAGGCCTCCTGGTGGATTAAATCTTCATCAGAGTACAAAACAAATTCTGGCCACAAAATAGAGCGAAACACCAACGTCAAAGACCTGGGAGTGATCATGTCGTAGGATCTCACCTTCAAGGACCATAACATTGTATCAATCGCATCTGCTAGAAAAATGACAGGATGGATAATGAGAACCTTCAAAACTAGGGAGGCCAAGCCCATGATGACACTCTTCAGGTCACTTGTTCTATCTAGGCTGGAATATTGCTGCACACTAACAGCACCTTTCAAGGCAGGTGAAATTGCTGACCTAGAAAATGTACAGAGAACCTTCACGGCGCGCATAACGGAGATAAAACACCTCAATTACTGGGAGCGCTTGAGGTTCCTAAACCTGTATTCCCTGGAATGCAGGAGGGAGAGATATATGATTATGTACACCTGGAAAATCCTAGAGGGACTAGTACCGAACTTGCACACGAAAATCACTCACTACGAAAGCAAAAGACTTGGCAGACGATGCAACATCCCCCCAATGAAAAGCAGGGGTGTCACTAGCACGTTAAGAGACCATACAATAAGTGTCAGGGGCCCGAGACTGTTCAACTGCCTCCCAGCATACATAAGGGGGATTACCAACAGACCAGTCTTCAAGCTGGCACTGGACAAGCACCTAAAGTCGGTTCCTGACCAGCCAGGCTGTGGCTCGTACGTTGGTTTGCGTGCAGCCAGCAGCAACAGCCTGGTTGATCAGGCTCTGATCCACCAGGAGGCCTGGTCACAGACCGGGCCGCGGGGGCGTTGACCCTCGGAACTCTCTCCAGGTAAACTCCAGGATCAGAGCCTGATCAACCAGGCTGTTGCTGATGGCTGCACGCAAACCAACGTAAGAGCCACAGCCCTGTGGAACGCCACTTGTTACAGATCCCCACTTGGTTTACTTGGTCCCACTTTATGTTTTTGTTATTGAAGTTGAATTTGGTGAATGCTCCCTCGTGACTAGTCTCATTATGTCGGTCTGGGGCTCCGCGCATACATGTCTGAACCTCAATTATGTTGTGATCTGAGTATATTGTTTTTGATATGGTGACATTTCTTATCAGATCATCATTGTTAGTGAAGATGAGGTCTAGTGTATTCTCCAGTCTAGTAGGCTCTATTATTTGCTGGTTTAAATTGAATGTGGTGTGGGTCGCATCCTGGGTGTTAGTGGACTGGTGTGGGTCGCATCCTGGGACAAAATTTACCTAATTTGCGGGAAATGCTCAGCATAACAAGCGGTTTCTATACAGTAGTATGTCATTGATGTCAGCTATGGACTGTATACCTTGTACATGTACTGGTAGTAAACAGATATTATTATTATTATTATTATTATTATTATTATTATTATTATTATTATTATTATTATTATTATTATTAGTGAAAAGTAAGGGCGTGATAAGTACCCTAAGAGACAACCCAAGACGTTTAAGTGCCTCCCAGCATACATAGGGGATTACCAATAGACCCCTGACTGTCTTCAAGACCCTTGGCTGTCTTTAAGACCTCTGGCTGTCTTCAAGACCCTTGGCTGTCTTTAAGACCTCTGGCTGTCTTCAAGACCCTTGGTTGTCTTTAAGACCTCTGGCTGTCTTCAAGACCCTTGGCTGTCTTTAAGACCTCTGGCTGTCTTCAAGACCCTTGGCTGTCTTTAAGACCTCTGGCTGTCTTCAAGACCCTTGGTTGTCTTCAAGACCCTTGGCAGTCTTCAAGACCCTTGGTTGTCTTTAAGACCCTTGGCTGTCTTCAAAACCTCTGGCAGTCTTCAAGAACCTTGGTTGTCTTCAAGACGCCTGGCTGTCTTCAAGACGCCTAGCTGTCTTCAAGACGCCTAGCTGTCTTCAAGACGCCTAGCTGTCTTCAAGACGCCTAGCTGTCTTCAAGACCCCTAGCTGTCTTCAAGACCCCTAGCTGTCTTCAAGACCCCTAGCTGTCTTCAAGAACACGCTGAACAGACACATCAATACCTGACCAGCCGAGCTGTGGTTCCTACGTTGGTTTACGTTTACCTGGAGTTTACCTGGAGAGAATTCCGTGGGTCAACGCCCCCGCGGCCCGGTCTGTGACCAGGCCTCAGGGTGGATCAGGGCCTGATCTACCAGGATGTTACTGCTGCCTGCACGCAATCCAAAGTACGAGCCACAGCCCGGCTGGTCAGGTACCGACTTTAGGTGCTTGTCCAGTGCCTGTTTGAAGACTGCCAGGGGTCTGTTGATAATCCCCCTTATGTATGCTGGGAGACAGTTGAACAGTCTTGGGCCCCTGACACTTATTGTGTTATCTCCTAATGTGCTAGTGACACCCCTGCTTTTCATTGGGGGGATGTTGCATCGTCTGCCGAGTCTTTTGCTTTCGTAGAGAGTGTGCAAGTTTGGTACTAGTCCCCCTAGGATTTTCCAGGTGTATATAATCACGTATCTCTCCCTCCTGCATTCCAGGGAATACAGGTTCAGGAACTTCAACTGCTCCCAGTAATTGAGGTGTTTTATCTCCGTTATGCACACCGTGAAGGTTCTCTACATTTTCTAGGTCAGCAATTTCACCTGCCTTGAAAGGTGCTGTTAGTGTGCAGCAATATTCCAGCCTAGATAGAACAAGCGACCTAAAGAGTGTCATCATGGGCTTGGTATCCCTAGTTTTGAAGGTTCTCATTATCCATCCTGTCATTTTTCTAGCAGATGCAATTGATACAATGTTATGGTCCTTGAAGGTGACATCCTCTGACATGATCACTCCCAGGTTAGTTTTTCGCTCTATTGTGTGGCTGGAATTTGTTTTATACTCTGATGAAGTTTTGATTTCCTTATGTTTACCATATCGGAGTAATTGAAATTTCTCATCGTTGAACTTCATATTGTTTTCTGCAGCCCATTGAAAGATTTGGTTGATGTCCGCCTGGAGCCTTGCAGTGTCTGCAATGGAAGACACTGTCATGCAGATTCGGGTGTCATCTGCAAAGGAAGACACGGTGCTGTGGCTGACTTCCTTGTCTATGTCAGATATGAGGATGAGAAACAAGATGGGAGTGAGTACTGTGCCTTGCGGAACAGAGCTTTTCACCGTAGCCGCCTCAGACTTTACTCTGTTGACTACTACTCTTTGTGTTCTGTTTGTGAGGAAATTATAGATCCATCTACCAACTTTTCCTGTTGTTCCTTTAGCACGCATTTTGTGCGCTATTACGCTATGGTCACACTTGTCGAAGGCTTTTGCAAAGTCTCTGTATATTACATCTGCATTCTTTTTGTCTTCTAGTGCATCTAGGACCTTGTAGTGATCCAATAGTTTACCTGGAGACAGACAGGAGCGACCTGCTCTAAACCCATGTTTTCCTGGGTTCTGTAATTGATGGGTATCTAGAAGGGTGGCGATCTTGCTTCTTAGGACCCTTTCAAAGATTTTTATGATATGGGATGTTAGTGCTATCGGTCTGTAGTTCTTTGCTATTGCTTTACTGCCCCCTTTGTGGAGTGGAGCTATGTCTGTTGCTTTTAGTAACTGTGGGACGACCCCCGTGTCCATGCTCACTCTCCATAGGATGTTAAAAGCTCGTGATAGGGGCTTCTTGCAGTTCTTGATGAATACGGAGTTTCATGAGTCTGGCCCTGGGGCAGAGTGCATGGGCATGTCATTTATCGCCTGTTCGAAGTCATTTGGCGTCAGGATAACATCAGATAGGCTTGTGTTTACCATATTCTGTGGCTCTCTCATAAAAAATTCATTTAGATCTTCGACTCTCACTCTGGTTAGCGGCTTGCTAAAAACTGAGTCATATTGGGACTTGAGTAGCTCACTCATTTCCTTGGTGTCATCTGTGTAGGACCCATCTTGTTTAAGTAGGGGCCAAATACTGGATGTTGTTCTCGACTTTGATGTGGCATAAGAAAAGAAATACTTTGGGTTTCTTTCGATTTCGTTTATGGCTTTTAGTTCTTCCCGCGATTCCTGACTCCTATAAGATTCCTTTAGCTTTAGTTCGATGTTTGCTATTTCTCTGATCAGTGTCTTCCTACGCATTGCAGATATATTGGCCTCTTTTAGCCACTCTGTTTTTCTTTTCCGCCGCCTGTAAAGGGAGCGCCTGTGTCTCTATTTTACATCTACTCCTCCTTTTTCTTAAAGGAATATGCCTTGAGCATACATCGAGTGCCACAGAGTTAATCTGTTCTAGAGATAAGCTGGGGTCTGTGTTGCATAGTCTATCTTCCCAGCTTATATCATTTAGGACTTGGTTTACTTAGTCCCACTTTATGTTTTTGTTATTGAAGTTGAATTTGGTGAAAGCTCCCTCGTGACTGATCACAGTTTGTCGGTCTGGGGTTCTGCGCATACATGTCTGAACCTCGATTATGTTGTGATCCGAGTATATTGTTTTTTATATGGTGACATTCCGTATCAGATCATCATTGTTAGTGAAGATGAGGTCCAGTGAATTCTCCAATCTAGTATGCTCTATTATTTGCTGTTTTAAGTTGAATTTTGTGCAGAGATTTAAAAGCTCGTGTGTGTGTGAATTCTCGTCTGAGCTGCCTCCTGGAGTCATCACTGCAACAACATTGTTTGCTGTATTCCTCCATTTTAGGTGCCTTAAGTTGAAATCCCCCAGGAGAAAGATGTTGGGGGGCAGGAGCTGGAAGATTTTCTAGACAGTGGTCAATTTTCAACAGCTGTTCCTGGAACTGTTGGGACGTTGCATCCGGAGGCTTGTAGACTACCACAATGACTAGATTTTGGTTCTCGATCTTTACTGCTAAAACTTCAGCTGCATCACTTGAGGCATTAAGCAGTTCTGTGCAAATAAGTGACTCTGCGATATACAGGCTAACTCCCTCCCTCCTTTTTGCCTGTTCACTCTGTCGCATCTGTATAGGTTGTAACCTGGGATCCATACTTCATTGTCCAAGTGATCCTTTATGTAGGACTCTGTGAAAGCCGCGAACATTGCATTTGCCTCTGCAAGCAGTCCACGGATGAAAGGCATTTTGTTATTCGTTGCTGGCTTTAGATCCTGTATTTCTGCAAAGAAGAATGTCATCGGATTGGTGGTATTGGTGGTTCTGGGAGGGGGGGTTCTGGTACTAATATCTGCATCTGTTGGTTTGGAGTGGAGGCCATCGACTGTGATTCCACTCCAGAAATGACTGGTTTTGGTGTACGATTTCTGCCATTTCCTGCCATTTTTTTTCCTTCCTGGCACTAAAAAAAACCTCTCCCTCTTGAGTGGCTGTGGCTACCCACGTTTTCCCATGGTCTAGATGTTTTGTATCTTTTTGTCCCTTTTAGATGGTGTGCCTGGCAATTTAAGTTATAGCACAGTCTTTCCTGTACTGAAGAGGGACACATTTCCGGGTGAAAAGCTCACAGGAAGGGAGTTTGCATTTTCATGTTGCCATATGGGCACGGTATTTTCTAGGGTGGTCAAAGTTGCACGTCCCATCTGTTTTTCCAGATATACCATGCCTGCAGATACCAAGTGCATAATATTTGCACAGGCTTGGTTTCCGTTTGCCTTGTATTTTTGTGACTGTATTTCCTGTTGGTACATGTTTTCCTGTCTCATTCCTATCCTCACTAGTACTAACAATGGAGCTCTCACCAGTTGTTTCTGGTCATATATCCTCACTATTGCTAGTGGAGTCTTCTTGTTTGTTATCTCCTGTGGTATTACTAGTTTGTAATACTGGTTTTATCTTGTCCTTGACTACACTTGTTTCCCCACTACAGCTCCCGTCTTCCCCGAGGCCACTGATATGCATTCATCCATGCATACAGTTACTGTCTACCAGGACAGCACCTCCAGCCTCACAGTAACTGTCTACCAGGACAGCACCTCCAGCCTCACAGTAACTGTCAACCAGGACAGCATCTCCAGCCTCACAGTAACTGTCTACCAGGACAGCACCTCCAGCCTCACAGTTACGGTCTACCAGGATAGCACCTCCAGCCTTACAGTTTCTGACTACATGGCCAGCACCTCCAGTCATACAGTTACTGTCGGCCAGGACAGCATCCGCACCAAGGGCGATAGCACCATCCAGCCCACACTTTTTATTTTCCCATCTGTTATAGAATACTTCCAGGTTTTCTATGAAGGCTGCTTTGATGTTATCCTGTTTTAATACCAATGTGATTTTAGTCCACAGATTGATCTCATTTGGGCATACCCAAAAACACTTCCCTGATTTAATACCTCTTGTAGATAATTCTTGGATATCTGCACAGGGAGCATGAGCGCAATTTCCACAGAGGCTGTATGTAATCCATGTGGAAGTCCGCTTGTTTGTTTGGCTGCAGACTACACAGGATTTTATAATGTGATTTTAATGGTTGATTTACTGTAATTCTACTAATAACCTCTTGAATATTCTACTAATAACCTCCTTAAAGTGAAGATCTGGATATTTGTATTTTTATTTCTATTTGTACTTGTATATTTGGACAAGCTTACTGCTCCAAGTTACTGCTTTAGTAGTTATTGTTTGTGTGTTTGATAAGGGCGCCTAAAACCCAGTCTGTTTATAGTCCATTTATAGTTACTTTTATTGTCCATCAGTTGTATTGGCCAACAGCAACAGCCTGGTTAATCAGTTCCTGCCGTGGGGGCGTTGACCCCCAAAACACCCTTGAGGTTGAATGGATACTCAATAGGTCCCTAGGATACAATAGTATCCTAGGGAAAAGAAATTTTATTAATTCTGCTTAAAAGTAACGTGTCTATACATCACAGAATATATTAATAACATCATGGAATATATCAATAACCAGCCAAGCTGACCTTCAAGTCAAGTAGGAAGCTGCAGCTCAATGCCTCAAATTGCTCATTAGTAAAATGCGAAGCCAGAAGTCTCAATGAACTGTTTATTTTTTTCCTGCTAGATGTTAGATTTTGCCACCGAAGTTGCTAGTTTATTGTGTACCTCATATCCATCCTGTGGATGGTAGTGGATAGTTTATTGTGTACCTCATATCCATCCTGTGGATGGTAGTGGATAGTTTATTGTGTACCTCATATCCATCCTGTGCTAGTTTATGGTACCTCATAGCCATCCTGTGGATGGTAGTGGCTAGTTTATTGTGTAGTGGATAGTTTATTGTGTACCTCATATCCATCCTGTGGATGGTAGTGGATAGTTTATTGTGTACCTCATATCCATCCTGTGGATGGTAGTGGATAGTTTATTGTGTACCTCATATCCATCCTGTGGATGGTAGTGGATAGTTTATTGTGTACCTCATATCCATCCTGTGGATGGTAGTGGATAGTTTATTGTGTACCTCATATCCATCCTGTAGATGGTAGTGGCTAGTTTATTGTGTACCTCATATCCATCCTGTGGATGGTAGTGGCTAGTTTATTGTGTACCTCATATCCATCCTGTGGATGGTAGTGGCTAGTTTATTGTGTACCTCATATCCATCCTGTGGATGGTAGTGGATAGTTTATTGTGTACCTCATATCCATCCTGTGGATGGTAGTGGATAGTTTATTGTGTACCTCATATCCATCCTGTGGATGGTAGTGGATAGTTTGTGTACTTCATATCTGTGGAAAATAATTTCCCAAAAAATTATGCTGTATATTTTTTATAATGTAAGTGTACCTGATTAATACATTATTATTGCTCTAAAGTGTATTTTAAAGAAGTGAACCGACAGGGAAGCTCTGCGCCTGCGCTCACCAGCTGAGGAGGGTTTGCCATTGTTTTTTGAATGTGGTACAGGCACGCTATTGTAATGTGAATAAATTTTCATCGCTCTAGAGGTTATATTGGGCTTAAAAACCTCTCAAATAGGAGCCGAAATTGTTGGAATTGCACTCCTGCATAACGTGAGAAATCAGGCGACTGGACAGGACTCCATAATTAGATGGAAACAGGATATTACCCCAGCTAAGTCATGTCTATATATTTATGTTGGAATTCTGGCCAGTATTTTCTTCATAAATTTAGGCCGGGGGGGGGGTATAACACACCGTTATCTCCAGACTAATTGGTCAGTCTTATTATTATAAATTCTCCCTCTGTTACATAAATGTGTATATGTAATCATTTATTAATTTTAACATACAGTCCACATATTTATATTAATGTTTACCATAATTCCTGGTAATGTATATTTCATTTGAAATTAATATAGGTCAAGAGTGACTTGTGGATATGAAAATAGTAGGTATCGAAGGGGGACATTTTTGTGACCTAGGTGTCCTAAAATTCCTACTTGTCTATGTAACTTTGATAAAAAATAATTATCTTTGTTACCATTTACTGGTACGTATCTTATGAGTTACATCCAGGTAAATTTAATTTTCCACAACATCCATCCTGTGGATAGTAGTGGCTAGTTTATTGTGCACCTCACATCCACCCTGTGGATGGTAGTGGCTAGTTTATTGTATACCTCATATCCATCCTATGGAAAATTTATAAGGGGTTACCTGTATATACCTCAACATTAAATTCATACAAGTAATCTCATTGGGAGGCGACAACCATATATTATTTACAGTAGTCAGCCCGTGTAGACGTGTGAGAAAACTTAAGCAACCCCTGGTCGCTGCAGGTGGCCCCTTCGATAACCCACACCAATAAGTAAGTAAGTAAGTTTATTCAGGTATACACAAATACAGTTACATAGAATTATCATACATAGCATTATATGTGTAGAGAACCTAGGATAATCCAAAAAAGTCAGACAGAGTGACTTATTTCCATTGGGGTCCTTTGGGACTCCTAGACCAGTATAGAATTCAAAGTTTATTCTCTATAAGGATTACAATGCTGAGTTTACAGAGTTTGGTTATTGTGTGGCATTTTGGGCAGACTTAGTTTAAATCTTAATTTTAAAATATTACAAAGATGAGGTAAGTTGGTATTATGGCTAAGTGACTAAATACTAGTTTGTGAGTTTAGCAATGTGAATGTTTTTGTTTTGGCACAGTACATAGTTTCAGTATTGGAGTATCACAGGATTCATTATTTTAAGATTGAGATTAATATTTCTGTTTATGGTCAAATGGGTGAGTGAAAGTGTGAACCACCAGGTGGTATTCGTGTAGTTAGTTGACGGGGTGTATAAGGGAGATAAGATGTTTTCTAATGTTAGTTTTGAAGGTGATGAATGTGTCTGCAGTTCTAGAGTTCTCAGGTAGGGTGTTCCAGATTTTAGGGCCTTTGACATACATTGAATTTTTGTAAAGGTTTAGTCGGACACGGAGAATGTCATAGAGATGTTTGTGTCTGGTGTTGTGCCTGTGGGTTCTGTCGCAACTATCAAGAAAGCATTTTAGGTCAAGGTTAATATTGGAATTTAAGGTCCTGTAGATGTAGATTGCACAGTAGTAAGTGTGGATGTACTGAACAGGGAGTAAGTTTAGATCTATGAAGAGTGGGGGGGGGGGGTGTTGCCAGGGATGGGATTTAGTGATTATTCATACTGCAGCTTTTTGTTGGGTTATTATTGGCTTTAGGTGTGTTGCTGCAGTTGATCCCCAAGCACAAATAGCATAGGTGAGGTATGGATAAATAAGTGAGTGGTATAGTGTGAGAAGGGCATTTTGCGGCACGTAGTATCGTATCTTGGAGAGGATCCCAACCGTTTTGGATACTTTTTTGGTTATGTGTTGGATATGGGTGCTGAAATTCAGGCTGTTGTCAAGGTATAGGCCTAGGAATTTGCCCTCATTATGTCTGGTAATTAGAGTGTTGTCGATCTTAATGTTAATTTGTGCATCTCCTGCTCTGCTACCAAACATAATATAGTAGGTTTTTTAAGCGTAAGTTTATTGGCTGTCATCCAAGTCGATATTTTGATCGGCTCCTCGTTAACAATGGTATTGAGGGTGGCAAGATTAGGGTGAGAGATGACATAAGTCGTGTCGTCAGCAAAGAGAATGGGTTTCAGGTGTTGGGATACGTTTGGAAGATCATTGATGTATATGAGGAAGAGCAGGGGACCAAGGACACTTCCCTGCGGAACTCCAGTATCAAGTGGCCGTGTTGTTGATGCTGTGTCTTTAATGGTGACCTACTGATACCTATTAGTAAGGTAAGATTTGAAATAAGCAAGCGCATGGCCTCTTATACCGTAATGGTCAAGTTTGTGGAGTAGGATGTCGTGGTCTACTGTGTCAAAAGCTTTTCTTAGGTCAATAAAAATTCCTAGTGGATATTCCTTATTTTCCAATGCTGTGTAAAGCAGATCTAGCATTTTTATGATTGCATCATTAGTGGATAGCACCCACAAGTACGGCGCTACTAATTAGTTTTGGACTGTATGGATTATATTAAATTGACTGAAGGAAAAGGTGGGGTGGGATTACACGTGAACATAACGAGACTACCACTTACCAGATTTTCTCTGGTGGTAACTTGATGTAGCTAGATCACTCACAACCTTATCATATTATAGCATACCCAACTGGCCAGTATCAGTGTGCTATAACTAGAAAGGTGACTTAACTGTGGGTGGTTGATGCTCCTTATTTCCTCCATCCACCATCTCATTTCGTTGTCCTGCTACACCGATACGGTTCTTATTCCAGCAGGACGAGGTATCCTTTGGTTTGTCCCGGTTTAGGAGCCGTGACTCCGTAAAACCTCCACGATCCCCTGGACCGGAATCACGAGGTTAACATGTGCTCACTCACTCGGGAAATGGCAGCTCATATCACTTCAACCATTCCTTAACTTAGTGTTATCACTGATTACTTCAAAGTTCACCAAACAACTTAACGTCTCAAATTTTACACACGTTAGAAGTCGATACATTAAGATTTGAGACCGATGAGTGATGATTAAATCACGGGTATTTTTCCCCGAACACTCCATGGCGTCGCGCCATTTCCCCGCTTGGCATCCCTCACTATTTACTAATTTTACCACCTGGTTATAGTGGTCCCGCAAATTACGTTCCTTCACTCTTCATTAGGAATAGTTACGACACTTCCTATTATGAAGTGGGACCACTAATCACGTTTCGACCGTCGGAACGCCAATTTCCTGGTTCCATGTTGACTAGCACACTCTCCCAGGCCTTTATCCCCAACGAGACTCCTGATGCCCCGTCTCGACCTTCCCTCTGCCCCAGCGCATACGAAGCTTCTCTGTTGGTTCTCCTCCATTTTCAAATACATTTTTTGAACACTATCAACACATTCAACACCTTTTAGGTGTTGAATGTGCTATAGCTTCGGAAAATCAAATATTTTCCACACATCCTGTGGATGGTAGTGGCTAGTTTATTGTGTACCTCATAGCCATCCTGTGGATGGTAGTGGCTAGTTTATTGTGTACCTCATACCCATCCTGTGGATGGTAGTGGCTAGTTTATTGTGTCCCTCATATCCATCCTGTGGATGGTAGTAGCTAGTTTATTGTGCACTTCACATCCATCCTGTGGATGGTAGTGGCTAGTTTATTGTGTACCTCATATCCATCCTGTGCATGGAAGAGGTATACCTGGAGTTTACCTGGAGAGAGTTCCGGGGGTCAACGCCCCCGCGGCCCGGTCTGAGACCAGGCCTCCTGGTGGATCAGAGCCTGATCAACCAGGCTGTTGCTGCTGGCTGCACGCAAACCAACATACGAGCCACAGCCCGGCTGATCCGGAACTGACTTTAGGTGCTTGTCCAGTGCCAGCTTGAAGACTGCCAGGGGTCTGTTGGTAATCCTCCTTATGTGTGCTGGGAGGCAGTTGAACAGTCTCGGGCCCCTGACACTTATTGTATGGTCTCTTAACGTGCTAGTGACACCCCTGCTTTTCATTGGGGGGATGGTGCATCGTCTGCCAAGTCTTTTGCTTTCGTAGTGGGTGATTTTCGTGTGCAAGTTCGGTACTAGTCCCTCTAGGATTTTCCAGGTGTATATAATCATGTATCTCTCCCTCCTGCGTTCCAGGGAATACAGGTTTAGGAACCTCAAGCGCTCCCAATAATTGAGGTGTTTTATCTCCGTTATGCGCGCCGTGAAAGTTCTCTGTACATTTTCTAGGTCGGCAATTTCACCTGCCTTGAAAGGTGCTGTTAGTGTGCAGCAATATTCCAGCCTAGATAGAACAAGTGACCTGAAGAGTGTCATCATGGGCTTGGCCTCCCTAGTTTTGAAGGTTCTCATTATCCATCCTGTCATTTTTCTAGCAGATGCGATTGATACAATGTTATGGTCCTTGAAGGTGAGATCCTCCGACATGATCACTCCCAGGTCTTTGACGTTGGTGTTTCGCTCTATTTTTGTGGCCAGTCGAAGAGCCAGAAACGAATATGCACAGATAAGGAGGGAGGCCCAGCGACAATACGAAAATGACATAGCATCGAAAGCGATGTCTGACCCGAAACTGCTGTTTAGCCACATTAGGAGAAAGACGACAGTCAAAGACCAGGTGATCAGGCTGAGGAAAGAAGGTGGGGAACTCACAAGAAACGATCAAGAGGTATGTGAGGAGTTCAACAGATTTAATCAAGTATTCACAGTGGAGACAGGAAGGACTCTGGGAAGACAGGACAGAGGGAGACACCAACAAGGAATTGACCAACAGGTGGTGGACGATATGCACACAACTGAGGAGGAGGTGAAGAAGCTGCTAAGTGACCTTGATACCTCAAAGGCAATGGGACCGGACATCTCCCCGTGGGTCCTCAGGGAGGGAGCAGATATACTGTGTGTGCCATTAACCACAATCTTCAACACATCCCTTGAAACTGGGCAACTACCTGAGGTATGGAAGACCGCAAATGTAGTTCCCATTTTTAAAAAAGGAGACAGGAAAAGAGTCACTAAATTACAGACCAGTATCACTGACCTGTATAGTATGCAACGTCATGGAGAAGATTATCAGGAGGAGAGTGGTGGAACACCTGGGACGGAACAAAATTACAAACGATAACCAGCACGGATTCATGGAAGGCAAATCCTGTGTCGCAAACCTCCTGGAGTTCTATGACAAAGTTACAGAAGTGCGACACGAGAGAGAGGGGTGGATTGATAGCATTTTCTTGGACAGCAAGAAGGCCTTCGACACAGTTCCTCACAAGAGACTAGTGCAGAAACTAGAGGATCAGGCGCTTATAACAGGAAGGGCACTGCAATGGATCAGAGAATACCTGACAGGGAGGCAACAATGAGTCATGGTACGGGATGAGGTATCACAGTGGGCACCTGTGACGAGCGGGGTCCCACAGGGGTCAGTCCTAGGACCAGTGCTATTTTTGGTATATGTGAACGACATGATGGAAGGGATAGACTCAGAGGTGTCCCTGTTCGAAGACGATGTGAAGTTAATGAGGAGAATTAAATCAGATGAGGACCAGGCAGGACTTCAAAGAGACCTGGACAGGCTGGACACGTGGTGCAGCAACTGGCTTCTTGAATTCAACCCTGCCAAGTGCAAAGTCATGAAGATCGGAGAAGGGCAAAGAAGACCGCAGACAGAGTATAGACTAGGTGGCCAAGGACTGCAAACCTCGCTCATGGAGAAAGATCTTGGGGTGACCATAACACCGAGCATGTCTCCGGAGGCACACATCAACCAGATAACTGCTGTAGCATATGGGCGCCTGGCAAACCTGAGAATAGCATTCCAATACCTTAGTAATGACTCGTTCAAGACACTGTACATTGTGTACATCAGGCCCATACTGGAGTATGCAGCTCCAGTTTGGAACCCACACCTGGTCAAACACGTCAAGAAATTAGAGAAAGTGCAAAGGTTTGCAACAAGGCTAGTTCCGGAGCTAAGGGGTATGTCCTACGAAGAAAGGTTGAGGGAAATCGGACTGACGACATTGGAGGACAGGCGGGTCAGGGGAGACATGATAATGACATACAAAATACTGCGTGGAATAGATAAGGTAGACAGAGACAGGTTGTTCCAGGGAGGGGACACAGAAACAAGAGGTCACAATTGGAAGCTGAAGACTCAGACGAGTCACAGGGATGTTAGGAAGTACTTCTTCAGTCATAGAGTCGTCAGGAAGTGGAATAGCCTAACAAGTGATTAAGTGGAGGCAGGAATCATACATAGTTTTAAGACGAGGTATGACAAAGCTCTGGAAGCAGAGAGAGAGAGGACCTAGTAGTGATCAGTGAAGAGGCGGGGCCAGGAGCTGTGTATCGACCCCTGCAACCACAATTAGGTGAGTACAATTGAGTATATACACACACACACACACACATCTATCTATCTATCTATATATATATATATATATATAATGGGGTCCATCTCTGGTGTAAATTGTGGGACCCATAGCCTCGGAGAAGTGGATAAAAAGGCTTCAAGGAAGAATATTTGGATTTCTTCCTGAAGCCGTTTGAATATTCCACTTCCCCTACCACCCCATCTTTTGATATATATATATTTTTTTACTAATAGGAATATTTTATTACGTAATATGGTACAGAAGATTTAAGAGATACATTGTTGATATAAAGGTGGCATATACGGTACATGTTGTTACGTGTGTATCACCGATTATAAGGCGAAAATCTCATCCAGCTCCTCAGAGCTGGGGCATGTGCCCAAAATACAGCAGGCATTACCCCTTTGAACAGCCGCACTGAGCCGCTGGAACAGGAAACTAGCTGCCCTGGGATCCCTAGTTACCCTGATGAGTCTTTTTCCCAGCTCCTTAAGGAATTTAGATGCACTCTTTCCCCATGAGCCAAGGGTCTCTGAGCCTATGGGAACAAACATATAATGATGGGCAAGTTCTCCATATTTTCTAGATTTTTGGGACTCCCTGAGGCTGGCAGCTGCCCCTCCTTCTTCCCTGGTGTATTGGAGATAGGTATCAGCCAAGGTAGATGCACATGTATAGTCCCACACCACCTGCTTCCCATCTGTCCAGGCTTGAAGGGTGATTCCATCTGGACGCTTCTGGCTGCCATCAGATCTGCATAGTTGGGGTGGCTCCCTTACTGCTGGGCATCCAGCTGTTGTGAGGCTCCTCTTGATAATGTTATTAACCTCCTCATGTCTTGCAGTCTTTCCCTCGGATTTACGGCACACAAGACCATGGTACCCGAATCGGTCTGCTGCTTCACTGCCACAAATACACCTGTGTTCGGCGAGAATAGGGGCGGCAAGTCGAAGGGCAACACCGATGCGGATGGTCTGTGGGTCGAGACGTGTGCCAAGGCTGGAGTTGGGAACAGCCAACAGAAAGTCCCCAGCATGAGGGGCTCTCACTGCCAGGAGGTGGGCTCTATCCTTCCCTGACACACACTGAAGCATTGTTGAGGCAATATTTTCCACTATTGGACCATCCCAGTGCGATTGTTTGTAGTTGTTGGGGGGAGCAGGTCTGGTTCCAGAGCCCGTTAGATTATCCCAGATCATTGCTCCGTCAATGAATTTTTGGTCCTGGACTCCAATCTTGTCCCTAAGATGTTCAGGGAGAATCGCTGCTACAAGCTCTCTGGATGCAATACACGAGGACAGAAAAGCAGGTAACGCAATCTGTGATGACTTGCGGACACCAATGCCTCCTAGTCTGACTGGAAGTGTAGCTTGGTTCCACTGCCCGTCTTCTACAGTAAGGTTAAGTACTTTCGTAAAAATCTGCCTCAGAATACTGTCATATTCGTGCAGTATAGGGTTATCATATGAAGGTGCACATCTTAGGAAATATGTCAACCTGGGCAGACTCAAGCACTTTGTGAGAAGGTACAAGGCATCGTGGGTGTCCAGATTGCCTATTCGTTGTTCCATTCTCCTTAACTCTTCCAATTTCTTCCTGAAAATTGTGTCAATGGCATTGCTTCCCAGAGGTGCTCCTAGCAAGACACTATTTGTGGGGGCAATGACTGCTGCTCCTGGTAGTTTTGATCTCACTGCATTTATCGCTTGTTGACTGACTGAGATGATTTCACATTTGGATGGATTCAGGATGAGACCCATTTCCTGTCCCCGTGTCATTACCTGTGTAAGGTCATGTAGGAGGGACTCTTTTGTACCTGCTAGTGTGTCATCATCTAGGAACCAGATGTTTAGCTCGCTGGTCAGTCTGACTGTGATTTCCCTAACTGCTATACAGAAGAGAAATTGTGCAAGAGGATCTCCTTGTTGGACACCCTCCGATGATGTGATTTCATGCTCTCCAAAGAGAAGCATTGATTCCTTGCTATACCCAGCTGAAACAAAAGGGAAGAGACCAGGAAAATGTTCTTGTACTGCTGCTAATACCACGTCTCTTTTCAGGAGATTGAACGCATTCTTGATTATTATTATAATCAAGGGGGAAGGGCTAAACCCGGAGGATTATACAGCGCCTTGGGGGGGGGGATGTGGAAGGCATTCAGGCTTAATTCGGGGAACTGGAGCACAGATCCAATTCCCTAAATCAAGAGCCCCTCACCAACATCAAGGAACCTTCCTTGAGGGGTAACGCATTCTTGAAATCTAATTTTACCACTGCATTGTCCTCAGGCAGGTTGTTGATATACGCCCTTGTTGCATGAACCGCTGCTTCACTTCCTTGAGAGACCCCAAAGCCAAGCTGGTTTGGTTGAAGCATCATATATATATCATATATATATATATATATATATATATATATATATATATATATATATATATATATATATATATATATATATATATATATATATATATATATATATATATATATATAATTTATTTATTTTGTGTGTGTGTAGATTACCCAGTATATCCCCCCAAATTTCACCTTGATTTGTGTACCTGTACTTATGTGTACCTGTGCCTAAATAAACTTACTTTGTGGCGGCTTTCTTCTGTACTTACTAATTTTTTATTACATAAGAACATAAGAAGAACATAAGAACGAAGGAACACTGCAGAAGGCCTACTGGCCCATGCGAGGCAGGTCCAAGTCTCCTACCGGCTTAAGCCAATGCACCCAACCTAGTCAGGTCAGGTCACATTGACTTAAGGGAGGAACACAGCAACCGACCTGGTAGCACAAGCTATCAGGTCCAACTCACACCCACCCACATCCACTCATGTATTTATCCAACCTATTTTTAAAGCTACACAACGTTCTGGCCTCTATCACTGTACTCGGGAGTTTGTTCCACTCATTCACAACTCTATTACCAAACCAGTACTTTCCTATATCCTTCCTGAATCTGAATTTTTCCAACTTAAAACCATTGCTGCGAGTCCTGTCTAGGCTAGATATTTTCAGCACACTATTTACATCCCCTTTATTTATTCCTGTCTTCCATTTATACACCTCAATCATATCCCCCCTAATTCTACGTCTTTCTAGAGAGTGCAGATTCAGGCCCCTTAGTCTATCCTCATAGGGAAGGTTTCTGATACATGGGATCAACTTTGTCATCCTCCTTTGTACATTTTCCAGAGAATTTATATCCATTCTGTAATACGGTGACCAAAACTGTGCAGCATAATCTAAATGAGGCCTAACCAAGGATGTATAGAGTTGAAGAACAACCTGAGGACTCCTATTATTTATGCTTCTTGATACGAAGCCAAGGATTCTATTAGCTTTATTGCGAACACTTTTGCACTGTTGTCTTGGTTTCAGATTACTGCTAACCAGAACTCCTAAATCTTTTTCGCAATCCGTAATATTAAGATCTACATTATTTAGTTTATATGTGGCATGGTTATTGTCCTGTCTAACATTTAGAACTTTGCATTTGTCTATATTAAACTGCATCTGCCACTTCTCCGACCACTGCATCAGTCTATTCAAATCTTCCTGGAGTGCTCGAATGTCCTCGTCAGAATGAATTCGACGGCCTATTTTGGTGTCATCGGCAAACTTGCCGATGTCGCTCTTTATGCCCTCATCTATGTCGTTTATGTAGATTATGAACAAGGGGCCCAACACTGACCCCTGTGGAACACCGCTCGTGACGCTTCCCCACTCTGATTTCTCCCCATTTATGCAAACTCTCTGCTGCCTATTTGTCAACCATGCCTCTATCCAGGAAAAAATTTCTCCTCCTATTCCATGTGCTTTAATTTTCCTCAATAGTCTCTGATGTGGGACCCTGTCAAAAGCCTTACTGAAGTCCATATACACAATATCATATTCATTACCATGATCTACCTCCTCAAATACCTTAGTGAAAAAAGTTAATAAATTCGTAAGGCAGAAACGCCCCTTTGTAAAACCATGCTGAGATTCGTTGATTAATTTATGCTTTTCAAGGTGGCTACGAACTGCCTCGGCAATTATTGATTCCATAAATTTTCCCACTATGGCTTATTGGTCTTTAGTTCGAAGCTAAGGACCTGTCACCTGCTTTAAAAATAGGTATCACATTTGCCATTTTCCACTTATCTGGCACCATGCCAGTCTGTAGTGATATATTGAAAAGATTAGCCAAAGGTTTGCTAAGCTCCTCTTTACATTCCTTTAGAACCCTTGCATACAGTTCATCAGGGCCTGGGGATTTGTTAGGTTTTAATTTATCTATTTGCCTAAGGACCATGTCACTTGTGACCCTAATAGTGCACAGTTTATTATCGTCCTGTTCTACATAATTTATCATTACTGGAATATCGCTGGTATCCTCCTGTGTAAAAACTGAGAGGAAGTATGTGTTAAAAATTCTACACATTTCCTTATCACTGTCAGTGAGCTGACCCGACATGTAAAGTACATTGTTTTTGAATGACATAAAAAAAAATATATATATTTTTAAATATAATTTGTAAGCCAAGACATTTTGTGAGGTGTCAGCGGCCCTTATAACCCCAAACAAGACACCAACAATGGATGATTATCCTCAAAATTTGGACCCTGAGGTGATTATATTTATCTGATGGGAGTGTTTTATGGCGTCTAGGTGACTCTTGGTTCATGGCTGGTAACAAGAGGACACCAGCGGGGTCCCAGGGCAGCCCCTCAGGTGTGAGGTTGTGTGATTGTTGGTTTCACTCGTGCCGGGGATCGAACCCTGATCCCTGGGTGTGTGAAGTGAGGCAGCAAGTACGTTTATTTAGGTACAAGGGCATATAAATACACGTACATAGATTATTATACATAGCAGCATATGTGTAGAGAACCCAGGATAATGCAAAAAGTTAGAGCGACTTATTTCCATTGGGGAAGTAAACTGAACACTGATGACATTAGCTGTCGAAAAAAATACGTAGATGCCGTATAATGTGATTCCCGGCAAGGGTGGAAACATTGGACGCGTTTTCTTACACCTGTTGCCCTGTTCACCTAGCAAGTAGGTACCTGGGTATAAGTCGCATGGGTCGCATCCTGGGGGACAAGATTGACGACTACAGTGGAAATAAGTCAGACAGTCCTCGATGATACACTGACTTTCTTGGGTTATCCTGGGTAGCTAACCCTCCGGGGTTAAAAATCCAAACAAAATCTTATCTTGTACTAACACCCAGGTACCTACTTACTTGCTAGGTGAACACTGACAGCAGATGTAAGGCCTGATCACAGACCGGGCTGCGGGGGTGTTGACCCCCGAAAACTTCTCCAGGTATACTCCAGGTAACACATACAATATTTCCACCTGGCTGGAGATCGAACCACAGACACTCAGTGTGTGAGACGAGAGTATTGCCTATCAGACCCCTTTCGGTGTACTGCTTCCCCCTAACTAAAATCAATAAATACGTGATATTGTAATATTGTATATATATATATATTTAGGTGGCAGCACCAATGCTTAAGATTTTTTATCCCTTTTTTTACAGGAGAAAATACTGAGAGTTCTGGATTATGAACTGAAGAGCTTGAAGAAGGGTAGAGTAAGTATGAAAAAAAATTTATATTGCTCGGTATAAATTACCTATATCATTACAAAGCAATGTTTGTGTTTCTTCATGTTATGTGCATTTAGGAAAATGTATAGACTTAGGGAACAGTTATTTTCCTTTATGTATTCATGAATGAAGAAAATGAATTCTTGATATAAAAGACTGGAAACAAAACACAGTCCGCTGTGTCGTATGATTTAGAAATAATGGACAAAGTCTGTTGGTTACAGAATTGTCTGTTATTATTGTCATGAGGAAACAATCTCTGCTCAGTCCATCACAGTTACCATTACTACCCACATTAAAGAGAGGCTCAGCTTGTAATAATAATAATAATAATAATAATAATAATAATAATAGTAATAATAATTGTGCTTGTATACTAAAACACTAGATGTATTTAGCATTCCTGTACAGTATTTGCTTATATGTTGTACAGAGTTTATGTGAATTGAAAAAAAATGTATTTTGCTTTGCTAAAACTGAAGCACAATGAACTAGGAAAACTGTAAATCAGAATTACAGATGCTCGCATAACTTTGCAGTGCTTTGCTAATTGTGTTACTGAGTCTCTCTGCAGTAATATTTAAATTAAAAAAATTCTTACCAGTCATGGACCTGTATCAGGTCACACCTTACTTGTCTTAGACATGTAGCAGGTCACATCATGGATGATGTCTTCATTTTATTTGTACCTTAATAACATAATTTCTGTCCTTGCTTCCCTGTAATCACCAGCATTTTATGATCCATACGGGTTTGATGCATTTAATGAGTGGCACACGATAACAATATCCTTTAATGATTGAAAATTATCATAAGTGGCTAATGGTAAACTCGTTATAATGGACTTGAAATGATGGCCAAACTCCGCTGAAGAAATTGTGTTTTTAGATCATTTATTTTCATGTTTATTATTGTATATCTGTAAGTTGTGTATACAGTACCATATTAGGCCCATGAAATCATAATGTCATGATTGCCAATAAACGAAAGCATGGCAAGGGATTGAATCCAAGGCAAGTGAGTTTTAAATAACAAAAAAAGGCACAATACGTACATAGAAAAGAGGAACTTATGACGATGTTTCGGTCTGGCTTGGACTGACTTTGTAAATGGTCCAAGTCGGATCAAAACATCGTCGTAAGCTCCTCTCTTCTATGTGTGGGTTGTAATAAAGTTGGTAGAATTACCGACAATATGTATAGTAAAAGGACACAAGTGCAACTAATGTGACATTTTATTGTGGCAATGTTTCGCTCTCCAGGAGCTTTGTCAAGCTTGTCAAGGCACTTGCGTCTGCCTTGAATCTTCACTAATGGCTGTTTCTAATACAATTAAACAAAACAAAGGCAGCTTCACCATCTCTGAAGTCTTAGCAAGAATCCTCCTGCAAACAGTAAACCCTGCCATCACATAGTCTCTCCTGTTAATACTACACAAGCACATTACAGAAAATGAACATTGAAACAGGCCTTCTCTATCCAGCCTCCAATAGAAATATTTGTCTAACCAATTTTTATGTTTCCCAAGTAATAGCTTTTATATCCTTTACTCATGTGCAAGTTAATTGTTCTAACATATTGTATTACTACTACTACTACTAGTATTGCACCTCACTCTGAGCCTATATATACCCTCTGTGTCCATGTATTGTTTGTAACGGCTTGACAAAGCTCCTGGAGAGCGAAACGTTGCCACAATAAAATGTCACATTAGTTGCACTTGTGTCCTTTTACTTTACATGTGTGGGTTATTTGTGTACAAGTGAGTTTTACTATTCACTTGCTGTGGATTCAATCCCCACTCATTCTGGTTTGTTTACTATATTAGGTATACAGTAGAGCATTAAAGTGCCTTTATTTTTTTAACATTTTGATTTAAAGGACACTTGGACAATCCCCCCATTAGTCCATTACATCTCGATTGCTGGCACACTCAGCTCACACACAGAGGTCTGGGGATTGATCCCTAGTACAGCTGGAAAACATTAAGACATGTTTCCAGTGTTCACCCATCAGTAAAATAGGTACCTGGGTGTTAGTCGACTGGTGTGAGTCGAATCCTGGGACAAAACAAACCCAATTTGCCCAAAATGCTCTGCATAACAAGTGGCTTTCTATATAGTAGTATGTCATTGATGCCAGCTATGGTCTGTATACCTTGTATATGTACTTGTAGAAATAAAGATATTATTATTATTATTTTTATTATCATCATCATATTACTGTTCTTTCATGCTGGTTATTATGCATAAACATATACAATATGTACATATAGTTTACACTCCATGATTTTGCTTTTCAGAAAATATATCTACAGCAGCCAAACAGTAACGTCTTTTTCTGCTGCAAGAAGGCAGATGTTCTGAGTCATTTGCAGAGAGAACGAGAAATGCTGATGGAGAGACAAAAACATAAGAAGTCAAAGTGAAAGTAAACATTGTCGCCATTAATGATCTTGTGTTCTTTTCTTTATATTTGTTTTCAAATACAGTACCAGAAAAAAGTAGTATGTAACATATGTAAAGGAAAGTAAATTTCTTTGTTTTAGTATATTACCAATATTATTATTATATGATTTCTATTCTAAGTAAAGAGTCTGATATCATGAAGACTTTCTGCATAAGTTATTCGAATAATTATCCTTGATAGATCGTAGAGTAGATAGTTCCACTGATCCATACCTGGAGTATACCTGGAGAGAGTTACTTTTTCTGTTTTTTTTTTTTTTTTATGAATATGAAGCACTAAATCTGTTTTAGTCATTCAGCACATGAATAATGAAGCCTCTTCCATTCCCTAATAGTGAGATATACGCTCTACTCTCGCAGTCAGGCTCTACCATTTTTCTTGTATCTAGGTTCATTTATTGAATACATGCCCTGTCTAGTACATCCTTCATGCAGTCTTACTGTCGATGCTGGGTCACCTTATACAGCTGTTTAGGTCTAAACTCTGCTCATTGGAAGGGAAGGGAAATGTAGTACTTTTCTCAAGGGTGCTAGACTGATTGAGAACCTAGGAACTCTATAGCTTAAATGTTGGGGCTATTTTTCCTGTTGTACAACTTGTTTCTGAAGGAATGGGAGGGAATCATTGTTCAGATTTCTCCCAATACAATTGCCAGTTGTAGTACTGTGGTGGCTGGCACACTACCCAAAGAGGATTGAATAATTTTATAGTGGAGGTACTATGTTACTGAAAGAGGTTGCCAGTAGGTCTAGAAATGGTGATTGAGGTTGCCTGATTCCCAGGGTTCTCTTTGATTTGTCCATATTCCTTATATAAATAATGCAGATGCTGTTGGTGATCTCATTTTATACATACAGTTTTACCAAACCTTGCTGTGTTAAGTCTGGGTGAACCATCCAGGAGGTAGGTCTTGCAGAATGACACTACAGGTCTTGGTGGTGGTGCTGGGATTGTGTTGATGGATGGTTGGTTCATTTCAGTTTCATTCTGAAGATTGTTTCCATTATCCATTATTTGTTTATCCCCCTTTTTTTATGGCATTCATGGTACTTTTACTTTCCCTGGTTCCTGCGTATCAATGACCTGCAGTGATGACCTTTGTGGTGCTATAGATTGTGATGGGTCAATGATCTCCTCTGGTGACCTTTGTGCTGCTGTGGACTGTGTTGAGTGTGAGAAGGCAGTCTTAGCCAGCCTTCTGGCACCTGTTACAACCTTCTGGCACCTGTACAGCCTTCTGGCACCTGTTACAGCCTTCTGGCACCTGTTACAGCCTTCTGGCACCTGTACAGCCTTCTGGCACTTGTACAGCCTTCTGGCACCTGTTACAGCCTTCTGGCACCTGTACAGCCTTCTGGCACCTATACAACCTTCTGTCACCTCTACAGCCTTCTGGCACCTGTACAGCCTTCTGGCACCTGTACAGCCTTCTGGCACCTGTACAGCCTTCTGGTACCTGTACAACCTTCTGGCACCTGTACAGCCTTCTGGCACCTGTACAGCCTTCTGGCACCTGAACAGCCCTCTGGCACCTGTAAAGACTTCTGGCACCTGTTTCAACCTTCTGGCACCTGTATAAGCCTTCTGGCACCTGTACAGCCTTCTGGCACCTGTACAGCCTTCTGGCACCTGTACAGCCTTCTGGCACCTGTACAGCCTTCTGGCACCTGTACAGGCTTCTCACACATGTACAGCCTTCTGACACCTGTACAGCCTTCTGGCACCTATACAACCTTCTGTCACCTCTACAGCCTTCTGGCACCTGTACAGCCTTCTGGCACCTGTACAGCCTTCTAGCACCTGTACAGCCTTCTGGCACCTGTACAACCTTCTGGCACCTGTACAGCCTTCTGGCACCTGTACAGCCTTCTGGCACCTGAACAGCCCTCTGGCACCTGTACAGACTTCTGGCACCTGTTTCAACCTTCTGGCACCTGTATAAGCCTTCTGGCACCTGTACAGCCTTCTGGCACCTGTACAGCCTTCTGGCACCTGTACAGCCTTCTGGCACCTGTACAGGCTTCTCACACATGTACAGCCTTCTGACACCTGTACAGCCTTCTGGCACCTGTACAGCCTTCTGGCACCTGTACAGCCTTCTGGCATATGTACAGCCTTCTGGCACCTGTTTATCTGGAGAGAGTTCCGGGGGTCAACACCCCCGCGACCTGGTCTGTGACCAGGCCTCATGGTGGATCAGAGCCTGATCAACCAGGCTGTTACTGCTGGCTGCACGCAATCCAACATACGAGCCACAGCCCGGCTGGTCAGGTACCGACTTTAGGTGCTTGTCCAGTGCCTGCTTGAAGACAGCCAGGGGTCTATTGGTAATCCCCCTTGGAAATATAAACACATGCAGTATAATGTGATCCTTTATTGACAACGTTTCGCCCAAACAGTGGGCTTTTTCAAGTCACAAACAGATCTACCTGGGTGGAAGGTATGCGAGTATTTATAGTCAGGTTCAGAATGATGGGTCAGGTGGAGAATGCTGCATCTGATGATCTACCGAGTGGGGTTATAGAGTCTAAAATATTGGGTAGCTTGGAAGGGAGATTGGATAAGTTTGCGAGCAGACCTTCTGCAGTGTTCCTCCATTCCTATGTTCTTATGTGGGATAGCGATGTAGAAGTTTCTTGGCAAGTGGGTCAGCTATGTTATAGAAGCCATTGTTCTGGTTGAAGTTGTTGGATATAGAGATAAGCGATGATTCCAGAATTCTTCAGTATTGAGTGTTGTCTTCTCTGGCGAAAAGTTTCAAGTTTCTGTAGTTTATTAAATGGTTGTGTGAATTACGGTGTTGTACACAGGCATTTCTTGTATCGTCAGACTTGCTTACAAATTGGTGTTCTGAAATACGTGTTTGGAGGTCTCTTAATGTTTTGCCCATGTATAATTTGCTGCTCCACTTTCTCTCTGTATACTCGACGCTGGAGTTTACCTGGAGAGAGTTCCGGGGGTCAACGCCCCCCCCGGCCCGGTCTGTGACCAGGCCTCCTGGTGGATCAGAGCCTGATCAACCAGGCTGTTGCTGCTGGCTGCACGTAAACCAACGTACGAGCCACAGCCCGGCTGATCAGGAACTGACTTTAGGTGCTTGTCCAGTGCCAGCTTGAAGACTGCCAGGGGTCTGTTGGTAATCCCCCTTATGTGTGCTGGGAGGCAGTTGAACAGTCTCGGGCCCCTGACACTTATTGTATGGTCTCTTAACGTGCTAGTGACACCCCTGCTTTTCATTGGGGGGATGGTGCATCGTCTGCCAAGTCTTTTGCTTTCGTAGTGAGTGATTTTCGTGTGCAAGTTCGGTACTAGTCCCTCTAGGATTTTCCAGGTGTATATAATCATGTATCTCTCCCTCCTGCGTTCCAGGGAATACAGGTTTAGGGACCTCAAGCGCTTCCAGTAATTGAGGTGTTTTATCTCCGTTATGCGCGCCGTGAAAGTTCTCTGTACATTTTCTAGGTCGGCAATTTCACCTGCCTTGAAAGGTGCTGTTAGTGTGCAGCAATATTCCAGCCTAGATAGAACAAGTGACCTGAAGAGTGTCATCATGGGCTTGGCCTCCCTAGTTTTGAAGGTTCTCATTATCCATCCTGTCATTTTTCTAGCAGATGCGATTGATACAATGTTATGGTCCTTGAAGGTGAGATCCTCCAACATGATCACTCCCAGGTCTTTGACGTTGGTGTTTCGCTCTATTTTGTGGCCAGAATTTGTTTTGTACTCTGATGAAGATTTAATTTCCTCACGTTTACCATATCTGAGTAATTGAAATTTCTCATCGTTGAACTTCATATTGTTTTCTGCAGCCCACTGAAAGATTTGGTTGATGTCCGCCTGGAGCCTTGCAGTGTCTGCAATGGAAGACACTGTCTCATGCAGATTCGGGTGTCATCTGCAAAGGAAGACACGGTGCTGTGGCTGACATCCATGTCTATGTCGGATATGAGGATGAGGAACAAGATGGGAGCGAGTACTGTGCCTTGTGGAACAGAGCTTTTCACCGTAGCTGCCTCGGACTTTACTCTGTTGACGACTACTCTCTGTGTTCTGTTAGTGAGGAAATTATAGATCCATCGACCGACTTTTCCAGTTATTCCTTTAGCACGCATTTTGTGCGCTATTACGCCATGGTCACACTTGTCGAAGGCTTTTGCAAAGTCTGTATATATTACATCTGCATTCTTTTTGTCTTCTAGTGCATTTAGGACCTTGTCGTAGTGATCCAATAGTTGAGACAGACAGGAGCGACCTGTTCTAAACCCATGTTGCCCTGGGTTGTGTAACTGATGGGTTTCTAGATGGGTGGTGATCTTGCTTCTTAGGACCCTTTCAAAGATTTTTATGATATGGGATGTTAGTGCTATTGGTCTGTAGTTCTTTGCTGTTGCTTTACTGCCCCCTTTGTGGAGTGGGGCTATGTCTGTTGTTTTTAGTAACTGTGGGACGACCCCCGTGTCCATGCTCCCTCTCCATAGGATGGAAAAGGCTCGTGATAGGGGCTTCTTGCAGTTCTTGATGAACACAGAGTTCCATGAGCATAGACATCTGTACTATCAGGCTTTAGCCAGGTTTCAGTTAGTGTAATGATGGACATATTGGCATGTAAGGAATTTAGTAATGCTATGAGGTCATCGTAATGCTTGCTTAAAGATCTGATATTGTAGTTAAAGATAGTTATGTTGTTGTTGGCTCTGAGAAGTGCCTTTGATTGTTCTGCAGTGTAGTAATTACAGTAACTGTTTGATTCATTTAAGTCATTAAATAAGAGGTTGGTATCAGGATCAATGCTTGTAATCATAAGATTTGTAGTGAATCTATAGTTAGAATTAAGTATAAAAGAAAGTAAATAGTCTTAAGCTAAAAAATAGCACCTGAATTATTTAACAAATGTAAAATAATGAGCTAAGGTAGTTTTTTTTTTTTTTTTTTTTTTTTTTTTTTTAAGCTAAAATAAAGGAGACAATATAAAAGGGACTAATACAAATAAAGTGATGATCAAATAATGGAGCTTGGGAATATGATAGTAGGTAGTACTATAAAGGTAATTCTTTAAAGTTAGAATTATAGTATAAAATTATAATATAAAAGGGACTAATATAAGTTGTGGTGAACAATAAAGTGGTAATCAAATAAATGAGCTTTGGAATATAATGGCAAAATTGTGAACTTATTCTACTTTAGCACCTGAGAATAGCACCTTGATTATTTTAACAATTGTGAATATATGAACTAGGGTAGTTATATAAAGCTAAAATAAAGGAGAAAATATATAAGGGACTAAAATTAAGTAATGGTAAACAAAGTTAAATGGACAGATGGTCACTATGAAATAATATTGGTTTAGGAGTAAGATCTGATTTGTAATATTAAATAAATTGAGCAGTTTATTGCACAATAAAAAGTAAAAAAAAATGAGGTAGTTGGTACTAGCTAGCAAAAGATAGTTTTGGTACTTGCAAAAAAGTAATTGGAATATACACTAATTGCATACACAATGAAAAGTGACTAAAAAACAAGTAGTGATAAACAAAATTAAATGGACAGATAAGAATAATGAATATTATTAATTTGGAGTAAGATTTGACTTGTAATTTAAAATTATGAGCAATTAATAGCAGTAAGAAAGAAGTATAGAGTATTGGAGGTAGTTGGCATTAGCTAGTGATGAAAAATAATAAAAATAATAATGCATAATATAATAGTAACGTACACTATATGCACCACACGTATATATGTATTAAGGGCACTTATCTAATCTGTTACAGAAATGTCAGCTTTTCTAAGGAAGGTAGAGAAATCATGTTCGTTTGAGATGGTATATTGTTGTCTTAACGTGCAAGTGACACCCCTGCTTTTCATTGGGGGGATGTTGCATCGTCTGCCGAGTCTTTTGCTTTCATAGTGAGTGACTTTCGTTTGCAAATTCGGTACTAGTCCCTCTAGGATTTTCCAGGTGTATATAATCATGTATCTCTCCCGCCTGCATTCCAGGGAGAAACAGGTTCAGGAACTTCAAGTGCTCCCAGTAATTGAGGCGTTTTATCTCCATTATGCTCGCTGTGAAGGTTCTCTGTACATTTACTAGGTCAGTGATTTCACCTACCTTGAAAGGTGCTGTTAATGTGCAGCAATATTCCAGCCTAGATAGAGCCTTCGGGCACCTGTACAGCTTTCTGGCACCTGTACAGCCTTCTGGCACCTGTACAGCCTTCTGGCACCTGTACAGCCTTCTGGCACCTGTACAACCTTCTGTCACCTGTACAGCTTTCTGGCACCTGTACAGCCTTCTAGGACCTGTACAGCCTTCTGGCACCTGTATAGCCTTCTGGCACCTGTACAGTTTTCTGGCACCTGTTACAGCCTTCTGGCAGCTGTACAGCCTTCTGGCACCTGTACAGGTTTCTGGAACCTGTTACAGCCTTCTGGCTCCTGAACAGCCTTCTGGCACCTGGACAGCATTCTGGCACCTGTACTGATTTATCCAGTGGAGAGCATTAAAGTGGCTAACCTTGACATCATGCTCTGTATATTTACTGGCCAGAGACTTGGCTGCTTTTATGGACCCCTTGATGCTGGTGAGGGGCTCTTGATCTAGAGAATTGGATTTGTGCTCTAGTTTACAGAATTGACCCTGAATACCTTCCACATCCCCCCAATATGCGCTGTATAATCCTATGGGTTTTGCGCTTCCCCCTTAATTATAATAATCATAATAATCCCCTGTAATTTACACTATGTATGACAATTATGCTCCTCTATACCTGTACCTAAATAGGCAAGGCTATATGACCCTGGTGGGTTCAGTACTTGGTTCTGATTATACAAATATTATGTACCTAAATAAGCTTACTCCGACACATGTAGATCAGTGCACATGGTTTCTAGTGAGTTTCTTTTGTGTTTATCAATATTGTGGAAAATACTGTATATATTTTCCAGAAATACAGTAGTTATATGTAAATAGATGGCCATACTGTATTTAATAATATTTATGTCATAGAAAATGGAAAGCCTGCGTCTGCGCAGGAGAGACACCATTATTATTTGAATTGAACAGAACATTAGTGATTAATGTGAATAATTTTCGTGCTCTAGAGGTTAAAATTGGGCTGACACCTCTCAAATAGGAGGCGAAATTGTTGGATGTGCATTCCTGCATAATTTGAGTATCAGGCGACAGGACAGGACAACTCCAGGAACCTCAGATAAGCTGTCTAATTTATGTTTAAATTCTGGCCAGTAAATTTTTCATAAATGTAGGCAAAAGGGGGGGTCCTGTACATGACACATTAATCTCCAGTCAAATTGGTGAGTGATATTAAGATATTTTCCTTCTGTTATGTATATGTGTTTATATATAATCATTTTTTAATTTAATATACAGTCCACAAATTTATATATTTACCAGCATTCCTGGTGATGTATATTTCATTTATAATTAATGGGTCCAGAGCAACTTGTGGATATGACAGTGGTAGGTATCGAAGGGGAACATTTTTTGCGACCTAGGTGTCCCAAATTCCTACTTGTCTAACTGATAAATAATAATTATCTTTGTTCATTTACTGTTAAGTACATAATGATACATTCAGATAAATGTAATTTTCCACAAATATTTTATTATATGTAAACTACTTTGTTTACCACAGAAAAGAAATAAAATTGTATTATTAATGTATTGGAAGCTACGTTCAAGACTTATTCACCATTTTCTCCAGAGAAAATAAAGCACACTCCAATTTTTTGCAAAAACTCGCCTTATTTTTATTTTAATGATATAAAGCATCATACGTGACGTCATGATAGCTGCCGTCTTGGTGAGTAACGCTCTCGCTTCACACGGTGATTTCCGGGTTCGATTCCCAGCGAGGGTAGAAACACTGGACGTGTTTCCTTACACCGGTTGTCTATGTTCTATGTTCACCCATCAGTAAAATGGGTACCTGGGTGTTATTGGATTGGTGTGGGTCGCATTCTGGGACAAAATTGACCTAATATGCTGGAAATGCTCAGCATAACAAGCGGCTTTCTATCAAACCAAATCAAATCTAAGTTTATTCTCTATAAGGGTTACAATGTGGGGTTTACAGATTTTGGTTATTGTGTGGCTTACATGTAATAAAATACTAATTACAGAGGGGGCCACTAGAACACCTAGCATGGCTAGGCATTTCGGGCAAACTTAGATTAATTCTTAACCCTAAATTATTACAAATTGTGGAGTAAGTTGACTAAATACTAAGTGACTAAATACTAGTTTGTGAGTTTAGCAATGTGAATGCTTTTGTTTTGGCACAATACATAGTTTCTATATTGGAGTATCACAGGCAAACTTGTGACTAGTTAGGAATCATTATTTTAAGATTAAGATATGTACTTCTGTGCTTATAGTCAAATGGGTGAGTGAGTGAGTGAGTGTAAGTGTGAACCACCAGGTGGTTTTTATGTAGTTAGTTGTCGGGGTGTATAAGGGAGATAAGATGTTTTCTAACGGTAGTTTTGAAGGTGATGAATGTGTCTGCATTTCTAGAGTTTTCAGGTAGGGTGTTCCAGATTTTAGGGCCTTTGACATACATTGAATTTTTGTAAAGGTTTAGTCGGACACGGGGAATGTCGTAGAGATGTTTGTGTCTGGTGTTATGCTTGTGGGTCCTGTCACAACTATCAAGAAAGCATTTTAGGTCAGGTTAATATTGGATTTAAAGGTCTTGTATATGTAGATTGCACAGTAGTAAGTGTGGATGTTCTGAACAAGGAGTAAGTTTAGATCTATGAAGAGTGGGGGGGGGGGTGTTGGCAGGGATGGGATTTAGTGATTATTCTTACTGTGGCTTTTTGTTGAGTTATTATTGCCTTTAGATGTATTGCTGCAGTTGATCCCCAAGCACAAGTAGCATAGGTGAGGTATGGATAAATGAGTGAATGGTATAGTGTGAGAAGGGCATTTTGCGGCACGTAATATCGTATCTTGGAGAGGATCCCAACTGTTTTGGATACTTTTTTTGATGTGTTGGATATGGGTGCTGAAATTCAGGTTGTTGTCGAGGTATAGGCCTAGGAATTTGCCCTCATTATGTCTGGCAATTAGAGTGCTGTCGATCTTTATGTTAAGTTGCGCAACACCTGCTCTGCTACCAAACATAATATACGTAGTAGGTTTTGTCAGTGTTAAGTGTAAGTTTATTGGCTGTCATCCAAGTTGATATTTTGAGCAGCTCCTCATTAACAATGGTGTTGAGGGTGGCAAGATTAGGGTGAGAGATGACATAAGTCGTGTCGTCAGCAAAGAGAATGGGTTTAAGGTGTTGGGATATGTTTGGAAGATCACTGATGTAAATGAGGAAGAGCAGGGGTCCTAGGACACTTCCCTGCGGGACTCCAGTATCAAGTGGCCGTGTTGATGATGCTGTGTCTTTAATGGTGACATACTGATACCTATTAGTATGGTAGGATTTGAAATATGCAAGTGCATAGCCTCATATACCATAATGGTCAAGTTTGTGGAGTAGGATGCCGTGGTCTACTGTGTCAAAAGCTTTTCTTAGGTCAATAAAAATTCCTAGCGGATATTCCTTATTTTCCAATGCTGTGTAAAGCAGATCTAGCATTTTTACAATTGCATCATTAGTGCTTTTATTTTTCCTGAATCCAAATTGGCAGGGGTTGAGTATGTTTTGTGCCGTTATAAATGAATACAGTCTCCTGTGCACGAGTTTCTCGAAGGTTTTGGATAGGAATGGTAAGTTTGATATTGGCCTATAGTTGTTAACATCTGTAGGGTCGCCACCTTTATGTATTGGTGTAACCCTTGCTGTCTTGAGTAGTGTCGGAAATGTGCTAGTTTCTAGGGACTTGTTAAAAAATAATGAAATAGCATGCGAAAGGACATGGGCCGCTCGCTTGTACAATAATGGTGGGTCATGAGACAGGTTCCCTGAGTTATTTTTAAGTGACTTTATAATCTCAGCGACTTCGGTGGGCTCAGTTGGTACAAGATAGAAGGAATTTGGGAAATGCCCGTCTAGATAGTCCCCGGCATGGGCGTTGGTACGTAGGATTTTACTGGCAAGATTAGATATCATTGATGTCAGCTATGGTTTGTATACATTGTACATGTACTGGTAGTAAATAAAGATATTATTATTATTATTATTAATATAATTATTATTATCTGTGTGACCCTTGTATGTTTAGTGCTTTTTGATTATAATTGGAGTGGATTATCTTACAAGAACGTCAAAATTATCAGCAATATCTCCATCTATATATTTATTCATTACACTTTTTATTTAATAATAATAATAATAAATTAATAATAATTGATATATTATTATTATAATCAAGGGGGAAGCGCTAAACCCGTAGGATTATACAGCGCCCAGGGGAGGGGGGATGTGGAAGGCATTCAGGCTTAATTCGGGGAACTGGAGCACAGATCCAATTCCCTAAATCAAGAGCCCCTCACCAACAAGGAACCTTCCATGAGGGGAATAATTGATATAATACAGCATAATTTTAAGCTTGCCCATAATGCTCTGCAAACAAGGGGCTTTGGCAAGTAAGTTTATTCAGGTATACATAAATACAGTTACATAGAATTATCATACATAGCAGCATGTGTAGAGAACCTGGGATAATCCAAAAAAGTCAGAGTGACTTATTTCCATTGGGCATGCTGCACTTTAAAAATTGTATTCCTTGTACTTCTCTGTATTATGTTCAAATTAATTAAATAAATAAATAAATACTGATTGTACAGCAATGCAAGCAACCATACGACCTCTGCACAAAATTCAATTTAAACCAGCAAATAATAGAGCCTACAAGACTGGAGAATACACTAGACCTCATCTTCACTAACAATGATGATCTGATAAGAAATGTCACCATATCAAAAACAATATACTCAGATCACAACATAATTGAGGTTCAGACATGTATGCATGGAGCCCCAGACCGACAAATTGAGACTAGTCATGAGGGAGCATTCACCAAATTCAACTTCAATAACAAAAGCATAAAGTGGGACCAAGTAAACCAAGTCCTAACCGATATAAGCTGGGAAGATATACTAAGCAACACAGACCCAAACTTATGCCTAGAACAGATTAACTCGGTGGCACTCGATGTATGCACAAGGCTTATTCCTCTAAGAAAAAGGAGGAGTAGATGTAAAATAGAAAGAGACAGGCGCTCCCTTTACAGGCGACGGAAAAGAATAACAGAGCGGCTAAAAGAGGTCAATATATCTGAAATGCGCAGGGAGACACTGGTCAGAGAAATAGCAAGCATCGAACTTAAGCTAAAAGAATCCTTTAGGAGTCAGGAATCGCGGGAAGAACTAAAAGCCATAAATGAAATCGAAAGAAACCCAAAGTATTTCTTCTCCTATGCCAAATCAAAATCGAGAACAACGTCCAGTATTGGGCCCCTACTTAAACAAGATGGGTCCTACACAGATGACAGCAAGGAAATGAGTGAGCTACTCAAGTCCCAATATGACTCAGTTTTTAGCAAGCCGCTAACCAGACTGAGAGTCGAAGACCAAAATGAATTTTTTATGAGAGAGCCACAAAATTTGACTAACACAAGCCTATCCGATGTTATCCTGACGCCAAATGACTTCGAACAGGCGATAAATGACATGCCCATGCACTCTGCCCCAGGGCCAGACTCATGGAACTCTGTGTTCATCAAGAACTGCAAGAAGCCCCTATCACGAGCCTTTTCCATCCTATGGAGAGGGAGCATGGACACGGGGGTCGTCCCTCAGTTACTAAAAACAACAGACATAGCCCCACTCCACAAAGGGGGCAGTAAAGCAACAGCAAAGAACTACAGACCAATAGCACTAACATCCCATATCATAAAAATCTTTGAAAGGGTCCTAAGAAGCAAGATCACCACCCATCTAGAAACCCATCAGTTACACAACCCAGGGCAACATGGGTTTAGAACAGGTCGCTCCTGTCTGTCTCAACTACTGGATCACTACGACAAGGTCCTAAATGCACTAGAAGACAAAAAGAATGCAGATGTAATATATACAGACTTTGCAAAAGCCTTCGACAAGTGTGACCATGGCGTAATAGCGCACAAAATGCGCGCTAAAGGAATAACAGGAAAAGTCGGTCGATGGATCTATAATTTCCTCACTAACAGAACACAGAGAGTAGTCGTTAACAGAGTAAAGTCCGAGGCAGCTACGGTGAAAAGCTCTGTCCCACAAGGCACAGTACTAGCTCCCATCTTGTTCCTCATCCTCATATCCGACATAGACAAGGATGTCAGCCACAGCACCGTGTCTTCCTTTGCAGATGACACCCGAATCTGCATGACAGTGTCTTCCATTGCAGACACTGCAAGGCTCCAGGCGGACATCAACCAAATCTTTCAGTGGGCTGCAGAAAACAATATGAAGTTCAACGATGAGAAATTTCAATTACTCAGATATGGTAAACATGAGGAAATTAAATCTTCATCAGAGTACAAAACAAATTCTGGCCACAAAATAGAGCGAAACACCAACGTCAAAGACCTAGGAGTGATTATGTCGGAGGATCTCACCTTCAAGGACCATAACATTGTATCAATCGCATCTGCTAGAAAAATGACAGGATGGATAATGAGAACCTTCAAAACTAGGGAGGCCAAGCCCATGATGACACTCTTCAGGTCACTTGTTCTATCTAGGCTGGAATATTGCTGCACTCTAACAGCACCTTTCAAGGCAGGTGAAATTGCCGACCTAGAAAATGTACAGAGAACTTTCACGGCGCGCATAACGGAGATAAAACACCTCAATTACTGGGAGCGCTTGAGGTTTCTAAACCTGTATTCCCTGGAACGCAGGAGGGAGAGATACATGATTATATACACCTGGAAAATCCTAGAGGGACTAGTACCAAACTTGCACACGAAAATCACTCACTACGAAAGCAAAAGACTTGGCAGACGATGCACCATCCCCCCAATGAAAAGCAGGGGTGTCACTAGCACGTTAAGAGACCATACAATAAGTGTCAGGGGCCCGAGACTGTTCAACTGCCTCCCAGCACACATAAGGGGGATTACCAACAGACCCCTGGCAGTCTTCAAGCTGGCACTGGACAAGCACCTAAAGACAGTTCCTGATCAGCCGGGCTGTGGCTCGTACGTTGGTTTGCGTGCAGCCAGCAGCAACAGCCTGGTTGATCAGGCGCTGATCCACCAGGAGGCCTGGTCACAGACCGGGCCGCGGGGGCGTTGACCCCCGAAACTCTCTCCAGGTAAACTCCAGGTAAACTACTCATTTATGAACATCAAAATGGTATACAATACCGACAGGTTGAACATCAAAATGGTATACAATACCGACAGGTTGAACATCAAAATGGTATACAATACCGACAGGTTGAACATCAAAATGGTATACAATACCGACAGGTTGAACATCAAAATGGTATACAATACCGACAGGTTGGTAGTAAGACACATAGGCAACTTTATTCCGAAACGTTTCGCCTACACAGTAGGCTTCTAAAGTCGAGATGAATGGTTTGAAAAACCGACAAGTTGAAGATTGAGACACTTATGCAGCATATGGAAATCTTTATTCAGGAAACGTTTCGCCACACAGTGGCTTCATCAGCCCAATACAAAGAGGAAGGCGTAAGGAGAGGAGGAGAATGAGGTAATCAGTCCCTCAACCTGGAGTCGATGTGTTCAGTCCATCAATCTTGTAGAATGTACAGCATAGGGCCGTAGACGTGGCTTATATACTGTAGTGAGGTGACGTGAAGCAGATGGAGGCGGGGTCATAGTGGTACCATCCACTAGTCGAAGTAGGTCTTCGTCCAAAGGTTGAACAAGTGTTGAAGAATTCTTTGTTACAAGATCCCATGATGCTGCAGTGTCCGACAGTTGTGATGAATGGTTTGAAAAACCGACAAGTTGAATACAGAAAATAGGCAGGAACAGTAGAGATGTGAAGACGATGTAATCAGTCCATCACCCTTGTAGTCGTAGAATTTGAGGTTGTCAGTCCCTCGGCCTGGAGAAGTTCAGTTCCATAGTCAGGAACTATCTGAAGATCAAGCGACAGTGCGAGACTTAAATACTGTCGGAAGGAGAGGTGCAGAGTAGTAGTAGTATTCGACTGAAGAAGCCTACTGTGTAGGCGAAACGTTTCGGAATAAAGTTGCCTAACTGTTGCCTATGTGTCTTACCTACCAACCTGTCGGTATTGTATACCATTTTGATGTTCATCTTGTCAGACACTGCAACACATGGCCTCTTGGTACAGAAAACGCCTTAGACAATCCTTTCAAGTGAGAACTGTTGGATCTGAGAGGGACCTGACCTCTCAGTGGTTACATTCTCACTACTACTACTACTCTGCACCTCTCCTTCCGACAGTATTTAAGTCTCGCACTGTCGCTTGATCTTCAGATAGTTCCTGACTATGGAACTGAACTTCTCCAGGCCGAGGGACTGACAACCTCAAATTCTACGACTACAAGGGTGATGGACTGATTACATCGTCTTCACTTCTCTACTGTTCCTGCCTACTTTCTGTATTCGACTGAAGAAGCCTACTGTGTAGGCGAAACGTTTCGGAATAAAGTTGCCTAACTGTTGCCTATGTGTCTTACTACCAACCGACAGGTTGGTAGTAAGACACATAGGCAACGGAATAAAGTTGGCTAACTGTTGCCTATGTGTCTTACCTACATACTCATTTATGTTTAATTGTTATCTTTTTTTATATATAGGATGGGGTCCACCTCTGGTGTAAATTGTGGGACCTATAGCCTCGGATTATTATTATTATAATCAAACAGAAGCGCTAAGCCACAAGGACTATACAGTATAGCCTCGGAGAAGTGGATAAAAAGGCTTCAAGGAAGAATATTGTTATCTGTTTACAATAATGTTTTACCACTGAATACTTCATTGATTAGTTAATCTTAAGTTAATTTTAAACCTGCCAGTAATGCTATGCATTAAAGTGGCTTTGGCATGCTGCATTTAACTGTATTCTTTTGTACTTCTCTGTATCATGTTCAAATTAATAAATAAATAAATAAATAAGGGTCCGTAATCAAGACTGGTGTGGTTGATCTTCAAGTGGATTATCCTATAAGAACGTCAACATTATTATAAAAAATCAACACAAATGTATATAGTCATAATATTTTTATTCACTAATAATAATAATAATAATAAATTATTAATAATA
Organism: Cherax quadricarinatus; assembly: GCF_038502225.1. Classification (NCBI taxonomy): domain Eukaryota; kingdom Metazoa; phylum Arthropoda; class Malacostraca; order Decapoda; family Parastacidae; genus Cherax; species Cherax quadricarinatus. The sequence continues at coordinate 11,802,098 of NC_091353.1, forward strand.
ATACTTGATATAATACAGCATAAGAAGTGTGGTGGTGGTGGAGGTCGTCTTCAAGTGGATTATCCTACAAGAACGTCAACAATATTATAAAAAATCAACACAAATGTATTTAGTCATAATATTTTTATTCACTAATAATAATAATAATAATAAATTATTAATAATAATACTTGATATAATACAGCATAATAAGTGTGGTGGTGGTGGAGGTCGTCTTCAAGTGGATTATCTTACAAGAACGTCAACATTATTATAAAAAATCAACACAAATGTATATAGTCATAATATTTTTATTCACTAATAATAATAATAATAATAATAATAATAATAATAATAATAATAATAATAATAATAATAATAATAAATTATTAATAATAATACTTGATATAATACAGCATAAGAAGTGTGGTGATGGTGGAGGTCGTCTTCAAGTGGATTATCTTACAAGAACGTCCCCTCAAGGAAGGTTCCTTGATGTTGGTGAGGGGCTCTTGATTTAGGGAATTGGATCTGTGCTCCAGTTCCCCGAATTAAGCCTGAATGCCTTCCACATCCCCCCCCACAGGCGCTGTATAATCCTCCAGGTTTAGCGCTTCCCCCTTGATTATAATAATAATTACAAGAACGTCAACATTATTATAAAAAATCAACACAAATGTATATAGTCATAATATTTTTATTCACTAATAATAATAATAATAATAATAATAATAATAATAATAATAATAATAATAAATTATTAATAATAATACTTGATATAATACAGCATAAGAAGTGTGGTGGTGGTGGTGGTGTTCAAGTGGATTATCTTACAAGAACGTCAACATTGGCAGCTCCATCACACGTGTTGGCCGCTTCTTAGTTGTTAATTGTATTTATTTCAGGGAGTTGGGGGAGTGTTAAACCCGTAGGGGGGTCGTAAAGTGCCTTAGGGGGTTATGGGACTCACTGAGATTCGAACCGAGGGAAGGGAAGGTAGCTCCAGTAGCTCACATTCTGCTGCACCGGGGTTTGATTCCCGGCACGAGTGAAAATACTGAGCATGTTTCCTTACACCTGCTGTTCCTGTTCACCTAGCAGCAAGTAGGTACCTGGGTGTTAGTCACCTTACACCTGCTGTTCCTGTTCACCTAGCAGCAAGTAGGTACCTGGGTGTTAGTCACCTTACACCTGCTGTTCCTGTTCACCTAGCAGCAAGTAGGTACCTGGGTGTTAGTCACCTTACACCTACTGTTCCTGTTCACCTAGCAGCAAGTAGGTACCTGGGTGTTGGTCACCTTACACCTGCTGTTCCTGTTCACCTAGCAGCAAGTAGGTACCTGGGTGTTAGTCACCTTACACCTGCTGTTCCTGTTCACCTAGCAGCAAGTAGGTACCTGGGTTTTAGTCACCTTACACCTGCTGTTCCTGTTCACCTAGCAGCAAGTAGGTACCTGGGTGTTAGTCACCTTACACCTGCTGTTCCTGTTCACCTAGCAGCAAGTAGGTACCTGGGTGTTGGTCACCTTACACCTGCTGTTCCTGTTCACCTAGCAGCAAGTAGGTACCTGGGTGTTAGTCACCTTACACCTGCTGTTCCTGTTCACCTAGCAGCAAGTAGGTACCTGGGTGTTGGTCGCCTTACACCTACTGTCCCTGTTCAGCTGGCAGTAAGTAGGTAAGGTACCTAGGTGTTAAGTGGCTTGTGGGTCGCATCCTGGGGGAGGGGATTTAAGAACCACGTCGGAAATAAGCCAGACAGTCCTCGATGACAGCCTGACTCTATTGGGTTATCCTGGGTTACTAACCCTCTGGGTTAATAATCCAAAGGAAGTATTCTCTTGGAAGGCCCCTTGAGGGGCTCTTGATCTAGGGAATTCGATCTGTGCTCCGGTTCCCTGAATTAAGCCTGAATACCTTCCTCATCCCCCCCCCACAGGTGGTGTATGATCCTACGGGTTTAGTGCATACAGTGATGGCTCTCATAAATAAATTGGAGCACGCATCAATAACTGGGCCTCTACCCTTCAGACAGAACTGTTTGCCATACTCCTTGCACTGAAATGCATCTATGTATCAAAGATTGACAGTTTAATTGTAACTGATTCTCTGTCATCCATAAATGCTCTCAACTTATTAAGTATAAATTGTTGCATGCTTGTGTCAGAAGCCAGACACAGGTATGGTAGGATTGTGGACAGTGGAGTCAGAGTGCACATGCTGTGGATTCCATCTCACATTGGTCTTCAGATGCATGATAGAACTGATAAATTGGCTAAGCTGTATGCTTTCAAAGAGGGGGTAGATTACAATCTTGGCTTGTCAGGTAGTAGTTTGAGAACAATAATACGAAAAGAACTTCAAATGAATTTTATTGACTTAAGACTCAGGGAGATTGACACCAGTGAGTCCATCTATCATCACTCTATCATGCAGGAGGAGCCACATGTCTATGGTGCATCCAACAAAATAAGCAGACTCTTGGATGTCACTACTGCCCGGCTCTGGCTGGGTTACAAGTATCTTTGGCAGGTTAAATCACCACCACCAGATGTAGACCAAATGAAATGTAAATTTTGCCAGATGGACTATTGTCACACCCTGCGTCATTATGTACTGGAGTGTGATAAAATTAATGAATTTAGAGACAACTCACTCAGAAGTGTTCAAGAAATGGCAAAGTATTTTATCCACAGTGGTATATTGCAGACCATTCTGGAGAAATACCCTGACTTTGCTAGCTGTAGATAAAGCATTACCATGTGTATGTGTGTGTGTGTGTGTGTGTGTGTGTGTGTGTGTGTGTGTGTGTGTGTGTGTGTGTGTGCGCGCGTGCGTGCGTGCGTGTGTGTGTGTGTGTGTGCGTGTGTGTGTGTGCGCACGTGCGCTTGTGTGTTTGTATATGTTTGTATGCTCGTGTGCATGTGTGTGCGTGCGCCCTCGTGTGTGTATGTGTGTGTGTGTGCTCGTGTGGGTGTATGACCCACTTAATATTTGTATTTATAACCCATTACAATTGTGACCAGGTATGGACGTGTCAGTGGCTCATTACTTTGTAATTTGTTCATGACTGTAACCATGTATAGGAGTGAGGATGATTCATTACCTTTGTAACTTGCCATGATTGTGACCAGATCTACCTGGAGTTCATTACCTTTGTAACTTGTTCAGCTATCATAACTTTGGGGTCCAGTCCCTGGACCCATTATGTACCTCTGTAATCTTTTGACTACTGTCCACAGGATGGGTATGGGGTGCATAATAAACACGTTAAACTAACAGACTTTAGCGCACCTAACTTTGTGGTCATAATGTAACTGATCTTTACATAGTTTGAGTTACTTAACTGTTTTAAGCAATAATCGTGAAACAGCGACTGAAGATGGAAAATATCTGCTGGGTGAGTTGAATGATAGTTCTAGGCCTTTTGTGTTGCAATCAAGACATCATCAGGAGCTTGCAGTGTTGCAGAAATAGAGGAGGAAATCCAGGAACAGATCTTTCTGAATTTCCTGCTCTGTTTCTGCAACATTGCAAGTTCCTGATGATGTGTTGATTGCAACATGAAAAGCCTAGAACTATCAGTTAACTTTACCTGGGGTTATTTTGCATCTTACCTGTTTTAATTTTTATGGTTAAAATCATGATTGATTGCTACTGTAACTTACAGCTGGGCTTTAAATAATAAGATATAACAAGGACCACAGCAGAAATAAGTCAATTTGTTTGACTTTTTTTAAATTATCCTGTGGGTAATTTACACATATGTTACTATTTATGATCATTGTACTTATGTGTTCCTGGACTCATTCATCATGGGTTTAAACACCCATCTGTTCCATGGTTTGTTCCTGGATTCACTCACCATGGGTTTAAACCCCTATCTGTTTCATGGTTTGTTCCTGGACTCACTCACCATGGGTTTAAACCCCCATCCATTCCATGATTTGTTCTTGGACTCGCTCGCCATGGGTTTAACCCTTTGACTGTCGCAACCCCAAATCCTGAAGTGTCTTTTGGTGTCGAAAAATTTAAAAAAAAAAAAAAATTCTTGTGAAATGATAGAGAATCTTTTTCCCGATGGTAATGCCACCAAAAGTACAAAATTTGATCAAAAACTTACGGAATTATGCTCCTGCGGAGTTAGCGATCTCGGCGATATACACGCATTGGCAATTTCGCCAACTTTAAGCCCTATTTTCGGCCAATTCCATTGTTCCAGTCGACCAAACTCATAGCTATTTCTTTAGAACTCCAATTTTTCTATCAATTGAGTACAGATAACCATGCCACAAAATAATCATGCCACATATAAACTAAATAATGTAGATCTTAATATTACGGATTGCGAAAAAAATTTAGGAGTTCTGGCTAGCAGTAATCTGAAACCAAGACACCTCTTCAAGGGGGGCTCCTTGGTGTGGTGAAGAGGCTCTTGGTCTGAGGAATTAGACCTGTCGGTCTCCTTCCTCAGACCGAACCTAATTACCCCCCAATCCCCCCTTCCCTATCCAATCCTCCCCATCCTCCCCTTTTTCCTTTCCTCCTCCTCCCTCCCACCCCTCTCTTTTGTCCTCCCTCTTTTTGGCCTTTGGGATTTTTCCTACAGGCGTGCTAGTTCCTAGGTGGGGGAAAGGGTACCGGGGTCCATCCCATTCCGTTGAGGTTCGTGGCGGTGGCGTAGTTTGCTGTGGAATCTGGATCACCTGGGGATGTCCCGATCCCTCTCCGGTATCCCGGAGGGTGGCTTTGGGTGTCTTTCGGGCAATGGGTGTATCTCTGGAAGCCACCTTTCGGATTCCAGGGGTGGTGGCCGAAGGAGGTATGCTTTGTGGCGGATATCCGGCCGCCCTCTCTTCTGTCCACCGAGGTAGCTCGGCAGATGTAAGGTTGCTATCCCGGATTGCTAGTTTACTGGCATGAAGGGTAGGGTATGGCATGAGTTCCATGCTGCATCTGCGCTACTTGTGGTGCTGAGGTCCTCTTGGGTGCGGAGGGAGATTTCCGGCCCTTTCATTCCTCCTGGGAACTATTCCTCCCCGCTCCCCCTTTTTTTATTCTTTTTTTATTTTTATTTTATTTCCATTTTTTTCTTAAAAAAAAAAAGAAAAAAGTAACCTAACCATGGAGAACCCAGTCCATGAACCTGCTACCCTCGGGCCCCTTCTTGATACCGCACCCCATTCTGACCCTGCCTCATTTTTTGACCACTCTTTGGACACTCCTGCTGCCCCTGTACCTCTTGCTGGTGCTGTTTCCTCACCCGCTTCAGATACCAGGGTTTCGAATGACTCCTTCGATTTATCTGACCTCCACTTTCCTTTGACTATGCTTCCGGCTTCTCCCTCTACGGTGCGGCAATTTTCGAATCGCCAGCCAGTTTCACATCGGACCAACTCCGGTCCCACTCCTAAATGCCAACGACAATTGCCTGATGATGATGCTTCACCACCACAACGTTCTTCTCAGAAAAGATCAACACATCAAGCACTCCCTTTCCATGCTCAGTTTCGGAATGCACAATGGACTAAATTCTTTACGACCGACTTCCTCTATTGCCTATCTTTTTGACCATAGTATTGGCAAGGTGCTCCTCCGCCATGTTGGTAGAGATATTTCCTTCCATGCTCTGAAGAGCGGTATGTGCATCATCACTGTTCAGAATGCTACCCAAGCTCATGATCTTTCTCTTCTTTCACATATTGATACTATTCCTGTCACTATCGAAAAACATCATTCCCTCAATTCTTGTAGTGGTACTGTCATTCTGCCCCATACCATAGCCCAACAGAATTTTCAGGCATGTGGAAATGACATTCTTGAACAGCTGGAACTCCAAGATCTCCCAATCCTCAAGGTAGACACTTATGTCCTTCCTGCCTGCGGGCGGAGATGATACCCTTGCAATGTGGCTCGATTAACTTTTGACAGCCGTGAACTCCCGTCCTCTGTTTATGTAGCAGGACATCGGTTACAAGTTCGAAAGGTGATCCCTACACCGCAACAGTGTAGAAATTGCTGGTGATTTGGTAACCCAGCGAAATATTGCAGATCTATAGCCGAATGCCCAGTCTGTGGTGCCGACGACCATTCTGATATCTTGCAGTCGACCTCTCTCTTGCCTTAATTGTCATGAGGCTCGCCCTTCGTACGTTCGCCGTTGCCAGGTCTACTTAAATGAGCGTGAAATCCATTGCCTCAAAGAGGCAGAAGGTCTCCCCTATGCTATGGCAGTTTCTCATCTCCGCCTCCAGGGGAGACTGCCCCGTGTTTCTTATTCTCGTGTTTCAAAACGTCCCCCCACTTCTGGGGTCCCATCTTCTGCAGCCTCCTCTGTTGTTACCCCTCCCATAGTCACTCCTGTATCTAATTCTTTTACTGTCCTGGGCTCAGACGTCCCTACTTCAACATTTCAGTCTGTTCTGACATCTTCGAGTTCTCACTCACAAGGCCCAGTATGGACAAGATCTCGTACGACACCTTCTACCAGTCGCCCCTCTACTTCTCAGAAGTCCAAAAAATCCCCTTTGCTCAAATCTTCTTTGCCCCCTTCCTTCCCTTCTTCTGCCCCCACATTTTACCTTTCCAGTCTCTACCTGGTTCTTCCCCTCTCACTGGCTCTATTAGTGTGGAGGTTCACCCCCTCCTTGTTCTGTGCCTCCCTCCCAAGTCTCTCCTTCCGCCGCCTCCTAGGTTTCTGCCTCTTCTGTCCCCTCCCACACTTCTTCTTCAGTTCCCAACATGCTTTCGTTCCCCCCTACTTTAGTACAGTCCATTACTGTCCCAATCTTTACTCACCCTCCTCCTTCTATCTCCAATATTGTCTCCCATACAACGTCTTTGAATTCAGAAACACTTGACGCTATTTCAGAATATATTGCAGAGACTAAACCTTCAATGGACACTGATCCACCTCCTGTTCCTTCTCTTCCCTCTCCTCCATCTCCACAACTCCATTCTTTGCAACGCTCCGTTCCTTCGCTGCTTGAACGTCTTCCGATGCCACCGCACATAGACTTTTCTAACCCCTCTAGTCCGTAGGTGCCCTTGCCTACGGATTCCTGGTATTTTCCTCGTTGCCAATCATGGCCTATTTACAGTGGTATATCTGCGGCCTCAGGGGTAATCAGGGTGAGCTTCAGATGTTGCTTTCCAGGTTTTCCTCTGTTGGTGTTTGCTTACAAGAACCTAAATTACACTCAGCTGTTTTCCAACCTATCTCAAGCTATAATTTATTGTATTCTTCGGATCCTTTCTCAGATGGGACCTTTAATGAAAGTGCCCTTCTTCTACGCAATGATATTCCGTACTGTCAACTATTTGTTCATAACTCGCTGCATTACACTGCAGCCCGTATCCACTTGAATAAGTGGTTTACAATATGTTCTTTATATCTCTCTTCTTCTCGGGCATTTTCTATCCCAGATTTTGCCTTTCTTGTTTCATCCTTACCACCACCACCACTTCTGTTACTTGGCAATTTTAATGCCCACCGTTTCCTCTGGGGGGGGGTCTCATTATGACTCACGTGGCATCCAGTTGGAGGTTTTTCTCGCCTCTCACCCCCTCCATGTTTTAAATACTGGTACTCCCACCCATTTTGATCCTCGTACTCATACTCTCTCTTGCATCGATCTGTTGGTCTGCTCTTCCTCCACTGCACTAGACTTCACCTGGTCTGTTCTACCGGACTTACATGACAGTGATCATTCTTACTTCTCCTTCATATTCACCACTTTTTCGTAACCCTCGCTGGCAATTTGATCGGGCAAATTGGGACCTATACTCGCAACTCACTGCTTTTAGTGAGGTTCCTTCTTCATCCTCCATTGATGAGCTCCTACACCTCTTCTCGACGTCAGTTTTAACTGCAGCTTCTCATTCTATACCCCAAACCTCAGGCAGGCATTCTCAGAAGTGCGTGCCTTGGTGGTCTCCTGCTTGTGCTCGTGCAGTACGTTTGAAACATGCTGCATGGGGCAGGTACTGGTACAATAGAACCGATGAGAGACTTCTTGATTTTAAGCAGAAGCGTGTGGTCGCTCGCCGTGTCATCCGTGATGCTAAACGCACTTGCTGGCGAGATTATGTTTCCACCATCACCTCTGCTTCCTCTATGAGTGCAGTCTGGAAAAAAGTGAGGAAATTGAGTGGTAAATACTCTCCTGACCCGGCTCGTATTCTACGGGTCGCCGGTGTTGATATAGCAAACCCTCTTGACGTTGCCATTAAAATTGGCACTCGTCTGGTCCGTATTTCCCGGGGGCTCCATCTATGCCCCTCGTTTCTTTCCTCAAAGTCTGCCAGAGAGATAGTACCCTTGGACTTTTCTTCTCTCAGAGAAGAACAGTATAATGTGCCTTTTACACTTCAGGAACTGGAGGCAACACACTCAGCTTGCCGATCATCGGCAGCTGGGCCTGACGACATTCATATTCAGATGTTACAACATCTACATCAGTCAGCTCTTGTAGGCCTCTTACACTTCTTCAATCTTATTTGGTCATAAGGAGTTCTCCCCCAGCTGTGGAAATCTGCCATTGTTCTCCCTTTCCACAAATCGGGTACTACGGGACATGATGCCTCCCACTATCATCCCATTGCTCTTACCAGTGCAGTTTGCAAAGTGATGGAACTTCTGGTAAATCGACGTTTAATGTGGTATTTAGAGACACATAACAGTCTCTTCTCTCCACTAGTCAATATGGCTTTTGTAAGAGCCGTTCTACCATAGACCCCTTACTGTGCTTGGATACGTATGTTCGTAATGCCTTTGCGAATAACCACTCAGTTATTGCCATATTTTTTGACCTCGAGAAGGCATATGATACAACATGGAGGTAAAATATTTTGGCCCAAGCTCACTCCGTAGGCCTCCGAGGCAATCTACCATCCTTCCTTAAGAACTTTTTAACTGACAGACATTTTCGTGTTCGGGTTAATAATGTGCGCTCCCCGGACTTTGTCCAAGCTGAAGGTGTCCCCCCCAGGGATGTGTTCTGAGCACAACACTTTTTCTCCTTGCTATCAATGATTTGGTCTCTAGTCTTCCATCCAATATTTGGTCATCACTCTATGTTGATGACTTCGCTATAGCTTGTGCAGGCGCCGACTGTCATCTCATTACAGTTTCTCTCCAGCATGCGGTCGACCGTGTTTCCAATTGGGCCACCACGCATGGGTTTAAATTTTCCAGTGCTAAAACTCGCCAAATTACTTTCACTAGACGCTCTGCCATCTCCGATCATCCTTTGTACCTCTATGGCTCACGTATCCCTGAACGTGATACAGTCAGGTTTCTAGGCCTTCTCTTTGACCGTAGGTTATCCTGGAAACCTCACATTACCTCTCTGAAGGCAACTTGTCACAGCCGGCTGAACCTTCTTAAAACCCTTGCTCATCTTTCATGGGGAGCTGATCGTCGAACTCTCCTTCATCTACATTCAGCCCTCATTTTATCAAAACTCGATTATGGTGATCAGATCTATTCAGCGGCCTCTCCTGCTACTCTCTCGAGCCTTAATCCCATCCATCACCAGGGATTACGTTTGTGCCTTGGTGCTTTTCGCTCTTCCGCTGTTGAGAGCCTCTATGCAGAAGCGAGTGTTCCATCCTTGTCTGATCGCCGTGATGCCCATTGCATTTGCTCTCATGATCTCCGCAATCCTTCCATATATAGAATAGTCACCGATGTTAGCAGACATTCTTTATTTGTTCGTCGCCCCTGTTTGCTCCGTCCCTTTTCTCTTCAACTACATTCGCTCTTGTCTTCCCTTCAGTTACCACCTTTCTATGTTCATGTAGCATCTTACTTTTCTTTGCCCCCTGGGAAGTTCCAGCTGTCCAAGTCTGTTCTTTCTCACTCCCTTGCACGAAAGCCCAACTGCCTACGGTAGCTTCCTGCTCTCTTTTTCTTGACCACTTCCGCTCTCATTCTCATGCCATCGCAGTGTACACAGATGGCTCTAAGTCTTCTGATGGCGTCGGATTCGCAGCAGTGTTTCCGGACAGTGTCGTGCGAGGACATTTACTATCCTTGGCTAGCATTTTTACAGCTGAATTGTATGCCATTCTTGCAATACTTATCCATATTGCATCTATGCCTGTGTCATCATTTGTGGTTGTCTCAGACTCCCTTAGTGCTCTACAGGCTATACAAAAATTTGATACATCTCACCCCCTAGTCCTCTGTATCCAACTTTGGCTACACCGTATCTCTACCAAGCATAAAGATATTGTTTTTTGTTGGGTCCCTGGTCATGTTGACGTACAGGGCAATGAACAGGCAGACACTGCTGCGCGGTCAGCAGTACATGACCTACCCGTTTCATATAGAGGTGTTCCATTTACGGACCATTTTGCTGTAATAGCTACCCACCTTCACACCCGTTGGCAACAACGTTGGTCAACTCTACTCGGTAACAAACTTCAGTCTATTAAACCGAGTATAGGAACTGGCCGTCTTCTTGTCATCAGTGTCGAGGTTGGGAGACTACTCTCTCCCGTCTTCACATTGGCCATACTCGTCTTACTCATGGGTATCTCATGGACAGGCACCCTGTTCCTCTCTGTGAGAAGTGTCAGGTTCTAGTATTGATTAGCCACATTCTGTTAGACTGCCCTCTCTATCAATGAGCACACAGAATTTACCTCCAATGTCGTCTCCGCTCTCCTACTCTTTCTTTACCTTCCCTTCTTGCTGATGGACCCTCCTTTAATCCATTGATGGACCCTCCATAGTCTCATTGACTTCTTGACAATGACTGATTTACTCCACAAACTCTGATGATGATACCTTTTGCACTCCCCTTAGCTCTTTCTACCTCAATCTTTTGCTACCCTCTACCCTTTCGCTATCCACTGCCCCGCTGTTCTCCATAACCTACTACTCATCCCTCTCCCTTTTGCCACCTGATACCCTCGCTTCCTTCCTGCCCTGCAGTGCTGTATAGCCCTTGTGGTTTAGCGTATCTTTTTTATTATAATAATAATAATAATAATACTAGGTCAGTTGCTGTGTTCCTTAAGTGAATGTGACCTGACCTGACCTGACTAGGTTGAGGCATTGGCTTAAGCTGGTAGGTGACTTGGACCTGCCTCACATGGGCCAGTAGGCCTGCTGCAGTGTTCCTTCTTTCTTATGTTCTTAAGAAACTGCCCATTTACCAATTTCAACTACCCAATAAAGTGGTCAGAAATCAGCAATTTGGCCAATTTTACGCAAATTAAAAAAGATACCAATTTCAAAATAGGGTCCAGAATAAACAATGCAGACATTCTTGGCACTAAAGTAACATATCCTCTGTTCATTAGTCATGTCTCCAGGCCCCTCTTATATTACTCTTGCTTTCTATTTTGATTTTTTTTTCACACAAAAAATAAAAAATTTACTATTATGCAGACTACTGCATTATTGTAAAAAAGGTATAAATAATATCAGTGCACTAGTGAAAGAATATTAGACTCCCCAGTTGACATGTATTGGACGTGTGGTGTGATTTGCTTCCTCTTGAAGATTGGTAAAAATCGACCATTTCCGCTACTTTGAGCTCAATTTCAAGGTCTTTTTCATCGTCAAACTAATCAAAATCATCTCTATTTCTGTAATATGTTTTCCATTCTATCAAATGCGACCAAGAAAACGAGAATTCAACTATCAATACTATAGGAAAATACACCCCAAAGTCGGTGTTTTAATCCAAAAACATGGTCGAAGTTTTTTTCCTCTCATTATGCACTGCTTGCTGCAGGATTTTTTTTTATACAGTACACACTGACCACACAGACCCATTCTTTCACATGTGGGCCTACCAGCTTTCTCCTGCTTGATTTGAAGCCGCTAGAATTATTGAGTATACAGTATATACGTCCGAAACACTGGCTTGTAAGATGTATACTATGTACGGCCGAAACAGTCAAAGGGTTAAACCCTCATCTGTCCCGTGGTTTGTTCCCTATTTTAATGAAGTTGTGTAATGTCATATTATTTATTTTTTCATTGTTGTTACTGAAAGACTCGCTGAATAAATATTCACTGATAGTACAATTATACTTATTCTTTGTTCTTGGCACCAGAGATAAAGTCCATGCAATGTCGGACTCTGATGATATGCCGTCATTAGAGGACGATGGTGGCGAAGTCCAGCCAGCTGCCAGGACTGCAGGAGTAAGGAAAGTCGCACATGCTGACACCTCGCGCCCAGAACGAATAGAATGCGAGGATGATACTTCAGATTCTGATAATGAGGAAGACTGGCAAGAAATGGAGGAAGCAATAAGTGGAAAAACAATATGCCTATTTTGCGATAATGTATTACCATCAGTTCAGCTCGCATTTGCTCATATGATTGATGCTCATGGCTTTGACTGTGTTGCATTTGTGTGCAGGTTTAATCTGGATCAAATTGGTTATATTAAGCTGGTTAATTACATAAGGCAGAAACGTCCGTCACCTGAAATTTTATTTACCGAGGAGAATGTAAAATGGGAGAGCAGTGACTATGTGAAACCTGTAATAAATGATGATGCCCTGTTAATGTTTGGTGAGTATAATGCCCAAAATATACAGTGTGTATTTCTATAGGTTTAAGCTTGAAATATGATGGACAAAAGTGAACCTCTTAGTGTACATTATAAAAAAAAAATATTTTTTTGTGCGGTAGATAGAGCTTCAATTTTTTTTGTGTTTTATGCTAGTATTTGGCTCCTGTAGTACTGTAGTACAGTATATTGTACTGTAGTACAGTATATTGTACTGTAATAACTGAAATTTAGTATGAAGTATTTTGTATTTTGTTACTAAGACAAGATATTTTAGAAATTTTTTGTTACTTAAAAAGTTCCATCACTACAGTAATGGTATTTCTTTTATATCATACAGTAATAATGTCTGCAGAATTACTGCTGTGCAGAGTATGTAGCAGAGTCAATCCAAATTAGCAACGGCACATATGTGTACATACATACAAGCATGCATGTGTGCTTGCATATAAGCATGCATGTGTGCTTGCATACAAGCATGCATGTGTGCTTGCATATGAGCATGCATGTGTGCTTGCATACGAGCATGCATGTGTGCTTGCATACAAGCATGCATGTGTGCTTGCATATGAGCATGCATGTGTGCCTGCATACAAGCATGCATGTGTGCCTGCATACAAGCATGCATGTGTGCCTGCATACAAGCATGCATGTGTGCCTGCATACAAGCATGCATGTGTGCCTGCATACAAGCATGCATGTGTGCCTGCATACAAGCATGCATGTGTGCTTGCATACGAGCATGCATGCGTGCTTGCATACAAGCATGCATGTGTGCTTGCATATGAGCATGCATGAGTGCTTGCATATGAGCATGCATGCGTGCTTGCATACAAGCATGCATGTGTGCTTGCATATGAGCATGCATGTGTGCTTGCATACAAGCATGCATGTGTGCTTGCATACAATCATGCATGTGTGCCTGCATACAAGCATGCATGTGTGCTTGCATACGAGCATGCATGCATGCTTGCATACAAGCATGCATGTGTGCTTGCATATGAGCATGCATGTGTGCTTGCATATGAGCATACATGCGTGCTTGCATACGAGCATGCATGTGTGCTTGCATATGAGCATGCATGTGTGCTTGCATATGAGCATGCATGCGTGCTTGCATACAAGCATGCATGTGTGCTTGCATATGAGCATGCATGTGTGCTTGCATACAAGCATGCATGTGTGCTTGCATATGAGCATGCATGCATGCTTGCATACGAGCATGCATGCGTGCTTGCATACAAGCATGCATGTGTGCTTGCATATGAGCATGCATGTGTGCTTGCATATGAGCATACATGCGTGCTTGCATACGAGCATGCATGTGTGCTTGCATATGAGCATGCATGTGTGCTTGCATATGAGCATGCATGTGTGCTTGCATATGAGCATGCATGCGTGCTTGCATACAAGCATGCATGTGTGCTTGCATACGAGCATGCATGTGTGCTTGCATATGAGCATACATGCGTGCTTGCATACAAGCATGCATGTGTGCTTGCATACGAGCATGCATGTGTGCTTGCATATGAGCATGCATGCGTGCTTGCATACAAGCATGCATGTGTGCTTGCATACGAGCATGCATGCGTGCTTGCATACAAGCATGCATGTGTGCCTGCATACGAGCATGCATGTGTGCTTGCATACAAGCATGCATGTGTGCTTGCATACGAGCATGCATGCGTGCTTGCATACGAGCATGCATGCGTGCTTGCATACAAGCATGCATGTGTGCTTGCATACGAGCATGCATGCGTGCTTGCATACAAGCATGCATGCATGCTTGCATACAAGCATGCATGTGTGCTTGCATACGAGCATGCATGTGTGCCTGCATACAAGCATGCATGTGTGCCTGCATATGAGCATGCATGCATGCTTGCATACAAGCATGCATGTGTGCCTGCATACGAGCATGCATGTGTGCTTGCATACGAGCATGCATGCGTGCTTGCATACAAGCATGCATGTGTGCCTGCATATGAGCATGCATGCGTGCTTGCATACAAGCATGCATGTGTGCCTGCATATGAGCATGCATGCGTGCTTGCATACAAGCATGCATGTGTGCCTGCATATGAGCATGCATGCGTGCTTGCATACAAGCATGCATGTGTGCCTGCATACGAGCATGCATGTGTGCTTGCATACGAGCATGCATGCGTGCTTGCATACAAGCATGCATGTGTGCTTGCATACAAGCATGCATGCGTGCTTGCATACAAGCATGCATGTGTGCTTGCATAGAAGCATGCATGTGTGCTTGCATATGAGCATGCATGCGTGCTTGCATACAAGCATGCATGTGTGCTTGCATACAAGCATGCATGTGTGCTTGCATACAAGCATGCATGCGTGCTTGCATACAAGCATGCATGTGTGCTTGCATATGAGCATGCATGCGTGCTTGCATACAAGCATGCATGTGTGCTTGCATACAAGCATGCATGTGTGCTTGCATACAAGCATGCATGTGTGCCTGCATATGAGCATGCATGAGTGCTTACATATGAACATGCATGAGTGCTTGCATATGTGCATGCATGAGTGCATGCATATGTGCATACATGCAAGCATGCATACATACATATGTACGTACATACATACATACAGGGATTTTAGTAGACTACAAGGATATCCTCATATTATTTTTACACATCTGGTCTGGATGATGCTGATGGCTTCCTGAAGTGATGGTTTTTTAGTTTTTAATCACTTATTATATACATATAGAGTATGTGTTTAAAGCTGTATATTATGCTGGAAAACCACTCGTATGTTATTATGTATTATATACCTTTGATATACCTTTGAAGAGTTTCAAGAGTTTCACTACTCTCAGAGCCTGGCCATGGGCCAGGCTTGTCTGGTGCTTGCTGGAGGCCCACTGCTCCACATATCCATCACAGCCTGGTTGTCCATAAATGCTGTATAAAACTGGACTTGTTTTGGTCATTGCACAGTCTGGGAAAGGTATCCTTCATATTCCATAACCCCAACCCCCCCAGTACAAGTAGCACAATACACAAATTACCCGCACATAGGATAGAGAAGCTTATGACAACATTTCGGTCCAATTTGGATTACACGTATTTACAATTGTGACTTGTAAATGGTCCAAGTCAGACCGAAACATTGTCATAAGGCTCCTCTCTCCTATGTGCAGTTTATGTGTGTATTGTTCTAGTCACAGTATATCGTGACTTTTGGTACTTTACAAATATATGTAGTACAAAAATATTACCCATAGCAAATTTTGTGTGCAAAGAATACACATTCAGATATACTCCAGGTATCACTGGAGACTGATTTTTTCAGATGTGGAAGAACTGACCAAGATAGAAGAGCAACCAGATCATGACCAACGTACTTTGTACAATGAAGCCACCTACGATGAACTGAGAGAAATCATTGTCAAGCAACGTGAAGTCATGCAGAGGATGTTGCAGGCTGTTCAGGCTGTCAGTAAGGTCAGGCATCTTGCAGCCACCTCATTTTGAAGCAGCTGTTAAGGCTTGTTATGGGTACATACATTACACAGGTCTCAATGTGAATAAATCCAGTTGGCCCCTGACTTACAAGTGCCTCAAGCTACACACATCTGCACTTACAGAGCATATCAAATCGCAGAGTGGGTGGGGTTTGAACTCATGGCAGGGGAGTGTTACAACACCCAGGCCAGTGTGTTAACCACTACACCAGCTGACCCAGAGCACTTAAAAAATAATTACCGTATTTTCTGGCATAGATGTACGACAAAAGTATCATAACGGTAAATCAGTTACCATATTCAAGGGTTATTTACCCTCTTACTTCACGCTGAAGCGTAACACAAATCCTACCGCTGACCCTGACCTTGAGTATATAAGGTGCAGGCTGATTTTTCAAGACTTTTTGTCAGAAAAAAAGGCTCATCTTATATGCCGGAAAATGCGGTACTTTTTTACAGTTGCTGATTTATGCTACTACTCTTGTTTTCTATGCAAACAACTCATGCATTAAGCGAAACATCAGACAAGTAACTTGTTTACAAGTTGTTGTAAACTTCTTGTATGTAAAAGCATGGTAACCTGTGCCTTATTAGGCACAGGTTACGTGAGGTCACAGACCCTGAGCTGCTTGGGGATTAGCGTGGACGGTTACAAAGCATGGCTTGCTTCTACAGTGTTTTAAAAGCTGAGGTTGGAGAGTTGAAGGAGGAGGTCTTGCTTCTCCAGGAGGAGATTAGGAGGCTGAAGGTCCACCTCAATGGGCCTGGGAGAGAGTGTGAGGTGGTTGGAGATGTGGGGAATGAGGCTTCTAGCAGTGAGGTGCAGTCTGTCTCTCACTGTGAGGAGGCTGTAGGTGGGGTGGTAGCAACGGCTACCAGCAGTGAGGTGCAGCCCAGCACCTGCTACAAGTGGCGAGTTGTTCACAGTAATGGGAGGCGCATCAGAGTAAGGAAAGTTAAGAGTGCAGATCTGAAGGTAGGAAATCGCTTCTCTGTTCTCCAGGATGAATGTACTTCAGTGGCCAGTGAAGGTAAGGGTACTACTGCCCCTGCTAATGAAGGTAAGCGCATTCTTGTGGTTGGTGACTCTCAGGTAAGATATGTTGATCGTGCTTTTTGTAATAGGAATAAGAAGATGAGAGATAGAGTGTGCTTCCCTGGAGCTGGTGTTGGGGACATTGTCAACAGACTGGATAATATCATGTCAGGTAATGGGAACAAGCCCATTATCTGTCTCAGTGCTGGTGGAAATGATATTGGGAAGGGTAGGAGAGAAGAGCTGCTAGATAAGTACAGGTCAGCTATAGATTTCATTAAGTCTAAGGGAGGGATCCCAATCATATGTAGCATCTTGCCTAGAAGGGGAGTAGGAAATGAATGGTTGTCTAGGGCAATTGGTGTAAATTGCTGGCTAGACAGATACTGCAAGGAACTTGCAATCCCATTCATTGACAACTGGAACAACTTTTATGGCAAACATGATATGTATGCAAGGGATGGGGTTCATCTCTCTGGGGCAGGGGTGGTAGCACTTGCAGACTCGATTGAGAAGGCCATTGGTGAAATGCCTATGATTTTAAACTGATGGAAGATAGAGGTATGGGTGTGTGTGGGAAACAAGCAGGTTGCAACACTAGGGTTGGAAACAGTAAATGTATAAAAGGCATTCAGCATGAAGTTATAAATAAAGACAATAGAACAGGTCAGCAAACAAAGGGGGACAGCAGAGGGCAGCAAGGGACTAGCTCCCTTAAGGTTTACTATACTAATAGCAGGAGTGTTAGAAATAAGATAGATGAGCTAAGATTAATTGCAAGTGCAGGAAACATAGATATTATTGCTATAACAGAGACCTGGCTCAATCTGAAAGATAGAGAGATGCCCTCTGAATGTCACATACAAGGCTATAAATTATTCCACACTGACAGGGTCAACAGGAAAGGTGGTGGAGTAGCGATGTATGTCAGAGACAATTTAAATTGTTGTGTTAGACAAGATATTAAATTAGAAGCGTCAGCCACTGAATCTGTTTGGTTACAGCTTCTCGAGGGCCGAGAAAAACTAATTTTGGGTGTGATTTACAGGGCCCCAAATCTTGATAGGGAGTGCAGTAAACTTCTATGGGACGAAATTCGTAAGGCATCTACATACGAAAATGTTGTGCTAATGGGAGATTTCAACTATAGACAGATTGACTGGAGCAATTTGACAGGAAATTTAGAGTCGGGTGACTTTCTTGATACGATCCAGGATTGTTTTTTAAAACAGTTTGTGACAGAGCCAACTAGGGGAAATAACCTCCTTGACTTGGTTCTTGCCAGTAGGGAAACACTAATTAATAATCTTGAGGTTAATGATGAGCTTGGGGAGAGTGATCACAAATCACTCAGTTTTAACATATCATGGAATTCCCCTAATAATGGCAATCAAGTCTCCGTCCCTGACTTTCGCTTGGCTGATTTCATAGGACTGAAAAATTACTTAGGTGGGCTGAACTGGAATGACCTGACTAGGGGTCAGGTAGGTGGTGATGGTTGCCGATATGATGCTTTCCAGGGCATAGTTCTAGCTGCTCAGTCAAATTATGTTCCAAATAGGGAAATCAGATCAAACAAAAATGATCCTAAATGGATGAACAATAGATTAAAATATCTGATTGGTCAAAAGAGAGGCATATATAGGCAAATCAAAAGAGGAGAGGGGCAATTAAGAAATCGATATATTCAGTTAAAGAGAGAAATAAAAAAGGGAATTAGAAAAGCAAATAGAGATTATGAGGTTAAAGTTGCAAGAGAATCGAAGACTAACCCAAAAGGATTCTTTCAGGTATACAGAAGTAAGATCAGGGACAAGATAGGCCCACTCAAAAGTTCCTCGGGTCAGCTCACTGACAGTGATAAGGAAATGTGTAGAATTTTTAACACATACTTCCTCTCAGTTTTTACACAGGAGGATACCAGCGATATTCCAGTAATGATAAATTATGTAGAACAGGACGATAATAAACTGTGCACTATTAGGGTCACAAGTGACATGGTCCTTAGGCAAATAGATAAATTAAAACCTAACAAATCCCCAGGCCCTGATGAACTGTATGCAAGGGTTCTAAAGGAATGTAAAGAGGAGCTTAGCACACCTTTGGCTAATCTTTTCAACATATCACTACAAACTGGCATGGTGCCAGATAAGTGGAAAATGGCAAATGTGATACCTATTTTCAAAACAGGTGACAGGTCCTTAGCTTCGAACTATAGACCAATAAGCCTAACCTCCATAGTGGGAAAATTTATGGAATCAATAATTGCCGAGGCAGTTCGTAGCCACCTTGAAAAGCATAAATTAATCAACGAATCTCAGCATGGTTTTACAAAGGGGCGTTCCTGCCTTACGAATTTATTAACTTTTTTCACTAAGGTATTTGAGGAGGTAGATCATGGTAATGAATATGATATTGTGTATATGGACTTCAGTAAGGCTTTTGACAGGGTCCCACATCAGAGACTATTGAGGAAAATTAAAGCACATGGAATAGGAGGAGAAATTTTTTCCTGGATAGAGGCATGGTTGACAAATAGGCAGCAGAGAGTTTGCATAAATGGGGAGAAATCAGAGTGGGGAAGCGTCACGAGCGGTGTTCCACAGGGGTCAGTGTTGGGCCCCCTGCTGTTCACAATCTACATAAACGACATAGATGAGGGCATAAAGAGCGACATCGGCAAGTTTGCCGATGACACCAAAATAGGCCGTCGAATTCATTCTGACGAGGACATTCGAGCACTCCAGGAAGATTTGAATAGACTGATGCAGTGGTCGGAGAAGTGGCAGATGCAGTTTAATATAGACAAATGCAAAGTTCTAAATGTTGGACAGGACAATAACCATGCCACATATAAACTAAATAATGTAGATCTTAATATTACGGATTGCGAAAAAGATTTAGGAGTTCTGGTTAGCAGTAATCTGAAACCAAGACAACAGTGCATAAGTGTTCGCAATAAAGCTAATAGAATCCTTGGCTTCATATCAAGAAGCATAAATAATAGGAGTCCTCAGGTTGTTCTTCAACTCTATACATCCTTGGTTAGGCCTCATTTAGATTATGCTGCACAGTTTTGGTCACCGTATTACAGAATGGATATAAATTCTCTGGAAAATGTACAAAGGAGGATGACAAAGATGATCCCATGTATCAGAAACCTTCCCTATGAGGATAGACTAAGGGCCCTGAAACTGCACTCTCTAGAAAGACGTAGAATTAGGGGGGATATGATTGAGGTTTATAAGTGGATGACAGGAATAAATAAAGGGGATGTAAATAGTGTGCTGAAAATATCTAGCCTAGACAGGACTCGCAGCAATGGTTTTAAGTTGGAAAAATTCAGATTCAGGAGGGATATAGGAAAGTACTGGTTTGGTAATAGAGTTGTGGATGAGTGGAACAAACTCCCAAGTACCGTTATAGAGGCCAGAACGTTGTGTAGCTTTAAAAATAGGTTGGATAAATACATGAGTAGATGTGGGTGGGTGTGAGTTGGACCTGATAGCTTGTGCTAACAGGTCGGTTGCCGTGTTCCTCCCTTAAGTCAATGTGACCTGACCTGACTAGGTTGGGTGCATTGGCTTAAGCCGGTAGGGACTTGGACCTGCCTCGCATGGGCCAGTAGGCCTTCTGCAGTGTTCCTTCGTTCTTATGTTCTTATGTTATACCATGCTTAGAGATATAAGAATTTTATTATTATTTGCCACAAGAATTCATGCTAATGAGAAAGATACACTCCTTAATGATTGAGGGAAGTGAAGGTGTGGGGAGTGATTATGTGTGAGTGATGGGGAGAGTGTTGAATAATGATGAAAGTTTTTTCCTTCTTTTTGGGTCACCCTGCCTTGGTGGGAAATGGCGGACGTGTTAAAAAAAATAGTAATTATAATAATAATAATAATAATAATAATATGATTTATTTCTTACTTTGTGCAAATCTGCAGAATGACAACGGCATAATCAAAACGGTAGGAGATATGAGGCCCGAAGAAGATGAAGGATACTTCAACTCGTATGCTCACTTTGACATCCACCATGAAATGCTAACGGTAAGTCACTACTACAACTGACAGTGTTCACAACCTCTAATCTACCACTGAATTGTAATGTTGATGTCGGTCTTCAACTCTTCCTGGAAAACTGTTCCAGAATGCATATGCACCATACTAGACTTTTTTTTTTTCAACAAACCAGTCATATCCCACCAAGGCAGGATGACCTATAGAGAAAAACGAGTTTCTCTTTTTAACTCTATTAATGTATACAGGAGAGGGGGTTACTATCCCCTTGCTCCCAGCATTTAAGTCGCCTCTTATGACACGCATGCCTTACAGAGGAAGAATTCTCTTCCACTTCTTCACAGAGATAAGAGGAAATAAACAAGAACAATAACTAGTAAGAAAATAGAAGAAAACCCAGAGGGGTGTTTTTTTTTTTCAACAAACCGGCCATATCCCACCAAGGCAGGGTGGCCCAAAAAGAAAACGAAAGTTTCTCTTTTTAAATTTAGTAATTTATACAGGAGAAGGGGTTACTAGCCCCTTGCTCCCGGCATTTTAGTCGCCTCTTACAACACGTATGGCTTATAGAGGAAGAATTCTGTTCCACTTCCCCATGGAGATAAGAAGAAATAAACAAGAATAAGAACTAGAAAGAAAATAAAAGAAAACCCAGAGGGGTGTGTATATTATGCTTGTACATGTATGTGTAGTGTGACCTAAGTGTAAGTAGAAGTAGCAAGACGTACCTGAAATCCTGCATGTTTATGAGACAGAAAAAAGACACCAGCAATTCTACCATCGTGTAAAACAATTACCAGCTTTCATTTTACACACTAGACCTATGGTGGTTATATTTATAACCTTAGTGGAGTGTAAGCCAGCAGAAGGCTCAGTCAGATGACCAAAAGCTCCAGCTGTAGGTCTTCATATGACTAAAGACCTGTGTCAGGAAACACTTGTCCTGTTTCCTGAACAATCTAACCTAACCTAAACCACACTAGAAACAAGTATCTCTGAATCCCTCATGTTTGACTGAACCGTAGTAGAAACTCAGTGGAAATGAAAAGTCCTCAAATGTAGAATAACTTTCTATACAAGTTAAAACAAGTTATGTATTAAATGAATTAAAATCAAAGTTCACGAAATAGTCATTGTTTAACTGCTCATTAATTTTCAACTATCAACCAAAACTTTAACCTTAATTATGCAGTGTCACTAACTTAATGGTATATAATACTGTTGGGGTGTGAGCAAGGTAACATTTATGAAGGGATTCAGAGAGACTGGTTAGGTGGACTTGAGTCCTGGAGGTGGGAAGTACAGTGCCTGTGGTCTGAGGGAGGGGTAAAGATATTTGCTGTTTGGAGGAACATGTGAACTGTTGTATCTGGCAAGGCAATGATAGTGTGAATGATGGTGAAAATGCTTCTTTTTTCGGGTCACCCTGCCTCAGTGGGAGACGACCAGTGTGTAAAAAAAAATTGTTAGATGTGTGTACACTACTATATCATACAAATACGGTAGAAACCCTGTATCCACGGATTCAGTTTCAGTGGTTTTGTTTTACCGTGGCTTGAAAATAACCTTTAATTTTGCTTAACCCTTTGACTGTCGCGGCCGTATATATACGTTTGCGAGGTACCGTGTTTGACGTATATATACTCATAAATTCTAGCGGCTTCAAATCAGGCAGGAGAAAGCTAGTAGGCCCACATGTGAGAGAATGGGTCTGTGTGGTCAGTGTGCACCATATAAAAAAAATCCTGGAGCACGCAGTGCATAATGAGAAAAAAAAAACTCCGACCGTTTTTTTTAATTAAAATGCCGACTTTGTGGTCTATTTTCGTATAGTATTTGTGGTTGTATTCTCGTTTTCTTGGTCTCATTTGATAGAATGGAAACTATATTATAGAAATGGAGGTGATTTTGATTAATTTTACTATAAAAAGAACCTGGAAATGGAGCACAAAGTACAGGAAATGTTTGATTTTTGCCGATGTTCAAAAGTGAACAAATGATGTCATTGTCCAATAAATGTCCAAATAGCCATTCTAATACGCAGTCATGAATGGGTTGATGTAATTTTTACAATTATTACAGTATTGCAGTAGTCTGCATAACAGTAAATCTTCTATTTTTTGTTTGAATAAAATTTCAAAATAAAAAGCAAGAGTAATAACACAGGGACCTGGAGACATGACTGATGAACAAAGAAAATGTTATTTTAGAGCCAGGAATGTCTGCATTGTTCATTCTGGACCTTATTTTGAAATTGTCGTATTTTTTAATTTTCGTGAAATTGGCCAAATTGCAAATTTCTGACCATGTTATTGGGTAGTTGAAATCGGTAAATGGGCAGTTTCTTGTACTCAATCGATAGAAAAAATAGAGTTCTGAAGAAATAGTTATGAGTTTGGTTGACTGGAATAACGGAATTAGCCGAAAATAGGGTTCAAAGTGGGCGAAATTGCCGATTTTTAAATATCGCCGAAGTCGCTAACTTCGCGAGAGCGTAATTCCGCCAGTTTTCCATCAAATTTCGTTTTTTTGGTGTCTTTACAATCGGGAAAAGATTCTCTATCATTTCATAAGAAAAAATAATTTTTTTTTTTTTCGAATATTTTGCGACACCAGAAGCAACTTCAGGATTTGGCCCTTCGACAGTCAAAGGGTTAATAATGGCTCCAAAGTGCAAGAGTATTAATAGTGGCAGTTCTTCAAGGCCTAAGAGAAGTTGTGAAGTGCTTCTCATCAGTGAAAAAGTGATAATTCTTGACTTATTATGTATAATTTATCAATTAAACTTTATCATAGGTATGTGTGTAAACAAAAAACGACTCGTATATACGTTTCGCAACTATTCACGGTTTTGAGTGCAGGAGGACACCATTTATACAGCAGGTTAGGTTCCAGGCTACTGCTGTAAAGTGAAAAGTGCTGTAAAATGAAACATAGCCCCCTCCCCACTTTTTTTTTTCTCTTCCAATTGCATATAAAAACCTGATAACATGTTTACACCATCATATATTAACCCCTTGACTGCCGTAACCCCAAATCCTGAGGTGTCTCCTGGTGTCGCAAAATTTCCAAAAAAAAAAAAATTTTTTTTTCTTATGAAATGATAGAGAATCTTTTCCCGATTGTAATGACACCAAAAGAATGATATTTGATGGAAAACTGACAGAATTGCACTCGAGCGAAGTTAGCGACCTCGGCGATATTTACAAATCGGCTATTTCGCCCACTTTGAGCCCTATTTTTGGCTAATTCCATTGTTTCAGTCGACCAAACTCATAGCTATTTCTTTAGAACTCCATTTTTTCTATCGATTGAGTACAAGAAACTGCCCATTTACCGATTTCAACTACCCAATAACGTGGTCAGAAATTTGCAATTTGGCTAATTTCACGAAAATTAAAAAATATGACAGTTTCAAAATAGGGTCCAGAATGAACAGTGCAGACATTCCTGGCTCTAAAATAACATTTTCTTTGTTCATCAGTTACATCTCCAGTCCCCTCTGATATTATTCTTGCTTTCTATTTTGAATTTTTATTTGGGACCAAGTAAACCAAGTCCTAACCGATATAAGCTGGGAAGATATACTAAGCAACACAGACCCCAACTTATGCCTAGAACAGATTAACTCGGTAGCACTCGATGTATGCACAAGGCTTATTCCTCTAAGAAAAAGGAGGAGTAGATGTAAAACAGAAAGAGACAGGCGCTCCCTTTACAGGCGACGGAAAAGAATAACAGAGCGGCTAAAAGAGGTCAATATATCTGAAATGCGTAGGGAGACACTGGTCAGAGAAATAGCAAGCATCGAACTTAAGCTAAAAGAATCCTTTAGGAGTCAGGAATCGCGGGAAGAACTAAAAGCCATAAATGAAATCGAAAGAAACCCAAAGTATTTCTTCTCCTATGCCAAATCAAAATCGAGAACAACGTCCAGTATTGGGCCCCTACTTAAACAAGATGGGTCCTACACAGATGACAACAAGGAAATGAGTGAGCTACTCAAGTCCCAATATGACTCAGTTTTTAGCAAGCCGCTAACCAGACTGAGAGTCGAAGATCAAAATGAATTTTTTATGAGAGAGCCACAAAATTTGATTAACACAAGCCTATCCGATGTTATCCTGATGCCAAATGACTTCGAACAGGCGATAAATGACATGCCCATGCACTCTGCCCCAGGGCCAGACTCATGGAACTCTGTGTTCATCAAGAACTGCAAGAAGCCCCTATCACGAGCCTTTTCCATCCTATGGAGAGGGAGCATGGACACGGGGGTCGTCCCACAGTTACTAAAAACAACAGACATAGTCCCACTCCACAAAGGGGGCAGTAAAGCAACAGCAAAGAACTACAGACCAATAGCACTAACATCCCATATCATAAAAATCTTTGAAAGGGTCCTAAGAAGCAAGATCACCACGCATCTAGAAACCCATCAGTTACACAACCCAGGGCAACATGGGTTTAGAACAGGTCGCTCCTGTCTGTCTCAACTATTGGACCACTACGACAAGGTCCTAAATGCACTAGAAGACAAAAAGAATGCAGATGTAATATATACAGACTTTGCAAAAGCCTTCGACAAGTGTGACCATGGCGTAATAGCGCACAAAATGCGTGCTAAAGGAATAACAGGAAAAGTCGGTCGATGGATCTATAATTTCCTCACTAACAGAACACAGAGAGTAGTCGTCAACAGAGTAAAGTCCGAGGCAGCTACGGTGAAAAGCTCTGTTCCACAAGGCACAGTACTCGCTCCCATCTTGTTCCTCATCCTTATATCCGACATAGACAAGGATGTCAGCCACAGCACCGTGTCTTCCTTTGCAGATGACACCCGAATCTGCATGACAGTGTCTTCCATTGCAGACACTGCAAAGCTCCAGGCAGACATCAACCAAATCTTTCAGTGGGCTGCAGAAAACAATATGAAGTTCAACGATGAGAAATTTCAATTACTCAGATATGGTAAACATGAGGAAATTAAATCTTCATCAGAGTACAAAACAAATTCTGGCCACAAAATAGAGCGAAACACCAACGTCAAAGACCTGGGAGTGATCATGTCGGAGGATCTCACCTTCAAGGACCATAACATTGTATCAATCGCATCTGCTAGAAAAATGACAGGATGGATAATGAGAACCTTCAAAACTAGGGAGGCCAAGCCCATGATGACACTCTTCAGGTCACTTGTTCTATCTAGGCTGGAATATTGCTGCACACTAACAGCACCTTTCAAGGCAGGTGAAATTGCCGACCTAGAAAATGTACAGAGAACTTTCACGGCGCGCATAACGGAGATAAAACACCTCAATTATTGGGAGCGCTTGAGGTTCCTAAACCTGTATTCCCTGGAACGCAGGAGGGAGAGATACATGATTATATACACCTGGAAAATCCTAGAGGGACTAGTACCGAACTTGCACACGAAAATCACCCACTACGAAAGCAAAAGACTTGGCAGACGATGCACCATCCCCCCAATGAAAAGCAGGGGTGTCACTAGCACGTTAAGAGACCATACAATAAGTGTCAGGGGCCCGAGACTGTTCAACTGCCTCCCAGCACACATAAGGGGGATTACCAACAGACCCCTGGCAGTCTTCAAGCTGGCACTGGACAAGCACCTAAAGTCAGTTCCGGATCAGCCGGGCTGTGGCTCGTATGTTGGTTTGCGTGCAGCCAGCAGCAACAGCCTGGTTGATCAGGCTCTGATCCACCAGGAGGCCTGGTCTCAGACCGGGCCGCGGGGGCGTTGACCCCCGGAACTCTCTCCAGGTAAACTCCAGGTAAACAAAAAATAGAAGATTTACTGTTATGCAGACTACTGCAATATTGTAATAATTGTATGAATAATGTCAACCCATTCATGACTGCATATTAGAATGGCTTCTTGGACATTTATTGGAAAATGACATCATTTGTTTACTTTTGAACATCATCAAAAATCAAACATTTCCCCTACTTTGAGCTCCATTTCACAAGGTTCTTTTCATAGTAAACCCAATCAAAATCACCTCTATTTCTATAATATGTTTTCCATTCTATCAAATGAGACCAAGAAAACGAGAATACAACCATAAATACTATACGAAAATAGGCCACAAAGTCGGCACTTTAATTAAAAAAGACGGTTGGATTTTTTTTTCTCATGCACTGCGTGCTGCATTCTCTCACATGTTGGCCTACCAGCTTTCTCCTGCTTGATTTGAAGCTGCTAGAATTTATGAGTACAGTGGACCCCCGGTTCGCGAAGTCATCGGTATCCGATAAATCCGGTATCCGAAGCATTATATCGCAAAAAATTTGCCTCGGTTCCCGTTACAAAACCCGGTACGTGATACGATTTGTACGAGATGTGTCCACGTGTGGCCTGAACTGCCCCATGTGTGCCAGTGTTTACAAGCCAGCCATTGTGTGCACATCTAAGGATACATTCGGTACATTCCATATTATCCATATTATCACTGTTTTTGGTGCTTGTTTCTGCAAAATAAGTCACCATGGGCCCCAAGAAAGCTTCTAGTACCAACCCATCGAGACCAAGGGTGCTAATGACTATTGAAATGAAGAAAGAGATAATTGCAAAGTATGAAAGTGGAGTGCGTGTGTCGGACCTGGCCAAGTTGTATAGTAAATCCCATTCAACCATCCCTACTATAGTGAGCAGGAAAACGGCAATCAAGGAAGCTGTTCTTGCAAAAGGTGCGACTGTGATTACAAAACAGTGATTGCAAGTGTTAGAAAATGTTGAGAGACTGTTATTGGTGTGGATAAATGAAAAACAGATAGCTGGAGATAGCATCTCTCAAGCGATCATTTGTGAAAAGGCTAGGCAGTTGCATGAGGATTTAATTAGAAAAATGCCTGCAACTAGTGGTGATGTGAGTGAATTTAAGGCCAGCAAAGGTTGGTTTGAAAGATTTAAGAATCGTAGTGGCATACATAGTGTGATTAGGCATGGTGAGGCTGCCAGTTCAGACCAAAAAGCAGCTGAAAAATATGTGCATGAATTCAAGGAGTACATAAAGGCTGAAGGATTGAAAGCTGGTCCTAGTGGCATTAAAAGAAGAAGGGAAGTAACCCCGGAAAAGGACTTGCTACCTCAAGTCCTAATGGAGGGGGATTCCCCTTCTAAACATTAAAAACTTCGACACACTCCCCTCCTTCCATCCCATCAATCATCACCAGATCTTCATTAAAGGTAAGTGTCAATTATTCTATTGTGATTATTCCATTGTTATTATTGTTATTGTAATTATTCTATTGCATTAAATTTAATATTTCATGTGGTAAAAGTTTTTTTTTCATACTTTTGGGTGTCTTGCACGGATTAATTTGATTTCCATTATTTCTTATGATGAAAATTGATTCGCTTTCCGATAATTTTGCTTTACGATGAGCTCTCAGGAATGGATTAATAACGTGAACCGGGGGTCCACTGTATATACAGTGGACCCCCGCATAACGATCACCTCCAAATGCGACCAATTATGTAAGTGTATTTATGTAAGTGCGTTTGTACGTGCATGTTTGGGGGTCTGAAATGGACTAATCTACTTCGCAATATTCCTTATGGGAAAAAATTCGGTCAGTACTGGCACCTGAACATACTACTGGAATGAAAAAAGTTCGTTAACCGGGGGTCCACTGTATATGTCAAAAACGGTGGCTCGTAAGATGTATATTTTTTTTTTTATTATCACACTGGCTGATTCCCACCAAGGCAGGGTGGCCTGAAAAAGAAAAACTTACACCATCATTCACTCCATCACTGTCTTGCCAGAAGGGTGCTTTGCACTACAGTTTTTAAACTGCAACATTAACACCCCTCCTTCAGAGTGCAGGCACTGTACTTCCCATCTCCAGGACTCAAGTCCGGCCTGCCCATCTGTAAATATATTAAACAACCACGGTGACATCACACATCCCTGTCTAAGGCCTACTTTTACTGGGAAATAATTTCCCTCTTTCCTACATACTCTAACTTGAGCCTCACTATCCTCGTGAAAACTCTTCACTGCTTTCAGTAACCTACCTCCTATACCTATTCTCCGTCTTACTCTTAATTCTTTCAATAATAACTCTACCATACACTTTACCAGGTATACTCAACAGACTTATCCCCCTATAATTTTTGCACTCTCTTTTATCCCCTTTGCCTTTATACAAAGGAACTATGCATGAAAAACTTTCACCATCCATACACCTGCAACATCTGCCACATTGCCCCCCTATCCACCCTGTCATATGCCTTTTCTAAATCCATAAATGCCATAAAGACCTCTTTAGCCTTATCTAAATACTGTTCACTTATATGTTTCACTGTAAACACAAGGTCCACACACCCCCTACCTTTCCTAAAGCCTCCTTGTTCATCTGCTATCCTATTCTCCGTCTTACTCTTAATTCTTTCAATAATAACTCTACCATACACTTTACCAGGTATACTCAACAGACTTATCCCCCTATAATTTTTGCACTCTCTTTTATCCCCTTTGCCTTTATACAAAGGAACTATGCATGCTTTCTGCCAATCCCTAGGTACCTTACCCTCTTCCATACATTTATTAAATAATTGCACCAACCACTCCAAAACTGTATCCCCACCTGCTTTTAACATTTCTATCTTTATCCCATCAATCCCGGCTGCCTTACCCCCTTTCATTTTACCTACTGCCTCACGAACTTCCCCCACACTCACAACTGGCTCTTCCTCACTCCTACAAGATGTTATTCCTCCTTGTCCTATACACGAAATCACAGCTTCCCTATCTTCATCAACATTTAACAATTCCTCAAAATATTCCCTCCATCTTCCCAATACCTCTAACTCTCCATTTAATAACTCTCCTCTCCTATTTTTAACTGACAAATCCATTTGTTCTCTAGGCTTTCTTAACTTGTTAATCTCACTCCAAAACCTAGATGTATGTATATATATATGCATGTGCATGTCTGTGAAGTGTGACCAAAGTGTAAGTAGGAGTAGCAAGATATCCTTGTTATCTAGCATGTTTATGAGACAGAAAAAAAACCCAGCAATCCTACCATCATGCAAAACAGTTACAGGTTTCTGTTTCACACTCATCTGGCAGGACGGTAGTACTTCCCTGGGTGGTTGCTGTCTACCAACCTACTATATACATATACGACCAAAACAGTCAAAGGGTTAACTGAGCAATAGAGCTAGACCTAAAAAATGCATATACAGTACACACATTATTTACCTAAAAATATTTTTGTCCTTAGCTTATAGTGAGTGGTGAATATATTTATTATATGAAGCCAAATAAATGAAGAATGGGTATATGTAATTGAAAACTACTGTACGTATTAGCAAAATGTTGTAAAGCAAAGCTCTGTAAAGTGGGGCCCTCCTGTATCCATGGTAGGTTTTGACATGTATCCCCCGTGGATACAGGGGAGGACTACTGTATACAGTAGAGTACTTTGGTGCACTTTTTTACTGTGTTTTAATATCAATCTGATATAGTGAATGCCCCGTATTAGTCTGTTAAAGCGAGGATTCACTGTACTATGACTTATGGTAATTTTATTTTGACCTATTAATTTTGTTGGCACTGTATTGTGGGGTACTTGGTTTATAATATAAGTTTCATGTTCCTATTGAGTCATTAGTTAGTAATAAGCATACTTGTATTTGTAGAATGATGCAAAATAAATCAGAGAATGGACAAGATCCAACCCCATGGTAAACCATTCCTAAAACTAGTAGGATAATATTTTAAAGTTTCAACCAGTTAGGTATGTTTCTATGCTTAAAGGTCAGCATAGTTCCCCATTGTGGCCACAAACAGTCTTCACAGACAAATGTCACACCCACATGGCAGTGATAAAGTTGTTTTATTATCAGTTTCATGCTGTGAAGGCAAAAATTTGTAGATTATGCCAGATATCTTCAGCTATCAATTACTAATTACCAGTTTACCTATTACCAGTTGGCTATTCTTGATGCATATTTATCTGGAATTTATTGTAATGTTTTAAATTTTTTTTACCCTCAGGATCGCATAAGAACTGAATCGTATAGGGATGCAATCATGAAGAATTCCAACCTTTTGAACGGCAAGAGAGTTTTGGACCTTGGTTGTGGAACAGCCATCCTGTCCATGTTCTGTGCCAAAACTGGGGCCATGGTCACTGGGGTGGATATGTCCGACGTTATCTACCAGGCCATGGATATTGTCAAGTTGGTTTTTATACAGTTGCATTCTTTCAAATGTCTTATGTAAATACTGTACCACACAGTGGATTTGTCAGGTGCCATGGTAACATCCACCAGATCTTGTATCTAGGAACACTATGGTTGCCATGGCAACATCCACCAGATCTTGTATCTAGGAACACTGTTGTTTCTGTGGTAACATCCACCAGATCTTGTATCTAGGAACAATATGGTTGCTATGGTAACATCCACCAGATCTTGTATCTAGGATCACTATTGTTGCTATGGTAATATCCACCAGATCTTGTATCCAGGAACACTATTGTTGCCATGGTAACATCCTCCAGATCTTGTATTTAGGAACACTATGGTTGCCATACCTGGAGTATACCTGGAGAGGGTTTCAGGGGTCAATGCCCCCACGGCCCAGTCTGAGACCAGGCCTCGTGGTGGATCAGGGTCTGATCAGCCAGGCTGTTACTGTTGGCCGCATGCAAACTGACGTATGAGCCACAGCCCGGCTGGTCAGGTACTGACTTTAGGTGCCTGTCCAGTGCCTTCTTGAAGATAGTGAGGGGTGTATTGGTAAGTCCCCTTACGTATGCTGGGAGGTAATTTAGGTGCTTTATCGTACATGTGTGTGCCAAGAAAATTCTTTGTACACTCTCCAGGTCAGCAGTTTCACCTGCCTTGAAGGAAGCAGTTTGTGTACAGCAGTCTTTCAGCCTAGACAGAACAAGTGATTTGAAGAGAATCATCATGGGCTTGGCATCCCTAGTTTTGAAGGTTCTCATTATCCATCCTATCATTTTTCTAGCAGATGCGGTAACATCCACCATATCTTGTATCTAGGAACATATGGTTGCCATGGTAACATCCACCAGATCTTGTATCTAGGAACACTATGGTTGCTATGGTACCATTCACCAGATCTTGTATCTAGGAACATTATGGTTGCCATGGTAACATCCACCAGTTCTTGTATCTAGAAACACTATGGTTGCTATGGTAGCATCCACCATATCTTGTATCTAGGAACACTATGGTTGCCATGGTAACATCCACCAGATCTTGTGTCTAGGAACACTATGGTTACTATGGTAGCATCCACCAGATCCTGTATCAGGGAATGCTATGGTTGCCATGGTTAGGTTAGGTTTCCGAAGTGCTGTTTCTAATGCTTGATATATTTATCATTTGATGGATATTGTAAAGTTAGAAAGAACAAAAAGGCACAATACCATGACTGGAACAATACACAAATAACCCGCACATAAGATAAAGGAACTTATGACATCATCGTAAGTTTCTCTCTTCTATGTCCGGGTTATTTGTGTACTGTAAAATTATTTTTTAGGAAATCCATGATTTTTAACCCTAGAGAGATATACCTGTAGAAAGAGTCTTCATTAGTTATACCTGTTAACTGACTCACAAAATCATAGTAGCACAATTGCAAACAACTCACAGAGCTGGTGAGGGGTTGAAACTATGGCTGTGAGTGCCAAAACTCACAGGCCAAGTAGTTAACACACTGACCTGTGAGTTTTGGTACCTGCCATGGGTTGAAATCCCACCCGTTCCATGATTTATACCCAGGTATGCTGTACCCAGTGAGGACAAATATTAAAACATAATTGTTGTAATCAGAATTTATTGTTTATATACAGGAACATCTCTATGGGGAAGTGGTGAAGAATTCTTCCTCCATAAGCCAAGCATGTCGTAAGAGGTGGCTAAAATGCCACGAGCATAAATTACTAAATATATAAAGAAGAAATAACTTTGTTTCTTCTTTTTCTTGTCACCCTGCCTGGGTGGTCACCCTGCCTGGGTGGTCACCCTGCCTGGGTGGTCACCCTGCCTGGGTGGTCACCCTGCCTGGGTGGTCACCCTGCCTGGGTGGTCACCCTGCCTGGGTGGTCACCCTGCCTGGGTGGTCACCCTGCCTGGGTGGGAGATGGCTGATGTGTTAATAAAAATATTTAACAAGCACAGTAACACTCATTGAAGTGAATATGAGTGAGACTTATCACAATTTTATTTTACCAGTCATAGCCATGAATGCCTCACTAGGGTTTATAAGATACCACATGGATAACTTCAGGATCATATGCCTGGCAGGCAGGTAATCACCACAAACCATTTTATTGTTTGTGATCTAACTGTACAAAGATGTACCATTGTTAGAAAGTTATTGTTTTGGATACTGATAAATGGTTAACTTTCATTTTGTTCTCAATAAATTGTAAAGTTAGATTCTTTTTTTTAATCTTTAACTCTTCATCTGTCCAGATGTAGACCTACGTTTGCACCGCTAGCGCTCCGATCGTAGATCTATGTTTCATTTTACATGCTTTCAAATGTAAAAAAAATGTAGATCTACGTTCGGATCGCTAGCGGTGCAAATGTAGATCTACGTTTGGATCGCTAGTGGTGCAAATGTAGATCTACGTTCGGATCGCTAGTGGTGCAAATGTAGATCTACGTTCGGATCGCTAGCGGTGCAAATGTAGATCTACGTTTGGATCGCTAGTGGTGCAAATGTAGATCTACGTTCGGATCGCTAGTGGTGCAAATGTAGATCTACGTTCGGATCGCTAGCGGTGCAAATGTAGATCTACGTTTGGATCGCTAGTGGTGCAAATGTAGATCTACGTTCGGATCGCTAGCGGTGCAAATGTAGATCTACGTTCGGATCGCTAGTGGTGCAAATGTAGATCTACGTTCGGATCGCTAGTGGTGCAAATGTAGATCTACGTTCGGATCGCTAGCGGTGCAAATGTAGATCTACATTTGGACAGTTTAAGGGTAAATAAAAAATGTTTGCCTAGTTTTGTTTGTACTTTGTTTCATTTGTAATTTGTTTTTGCCAACTGGCTTTCTCTTTTATATAAACTATAAATCAGTATTTGTTTTTAATATACAGTGGACCCTCAACCAGCGATATTAATCCGTTCCTGAGAGCTCATCGTTAGTCAAAATTATCATTAGTCAATTAATTTTCCCCATAAGAAATAATGGAAATCAAATTAATCCGTGCAAGACACCCAAAAGTATTGAAAAAAAATTTTTTTACCACATGAAATATTAATTTTAATACACACAAACTGAAGATTACATGCACAGTTACATGACACTTACCTTTATTGAAGATCTGGTGATGATTGATGGGATGGGAGGAGGGGAGAGCGTTGATCTTCTTAGTGTTTAGAAGGGGAATCCCCTTCCATTAGCACTTGAGGCAGCAAGTCTTTTTCTGGGGTTACTTCCCTTGTTCTTTTAATGCCACTAGGACCAGCTTCAGTCACTGGACTTCTGTCGCACAACATATCTGTCCATAGTTACCTGTACCTCTCGTTCCTTTATGACTTTCCTAAAGTGGTTCACAACATTGTCAGTGTACAGGTTGCCAACACGGCTTGCAGTAGCTGTGTCAGGGTGATTTTCATCAAAAAAGGTTTGCACTTCAAGCCACTTGGCACACATTTCCTTTATCTTAGAAGTAGGCAACTTCTTCAATTTCTCTCTCCCCTCCTCCGAAGCAGTTTCCTCAGGTCTGCCCTCTTGCTGTT
Organism: Cherax quadricarinatus; assembly: GCF_038502225.1. Classification (NCBI taxonomy): domain Eukaryota; kingdom Metazoa; phylum Arthropoda; class Malacostraca; order Decapoda; family Parastacidae; genus Cherax; species Cherax quadricarinatus. Next base: position 11,836,938 of record NC_091353.1, read on the forward strand.
CAAGATGATCTAGCAGCTCATCAGTGGTTAGTTCTTCACTGTCCTCCACCACCAACTCTTCCACATCCTCCCCACTAACCTCCAACCCCAAGGACTTCCCCAATGCCACAATGGATTCCTCAACTGGCATAGGATTCTCAGGGTTAGCCTCAAACCCTTCAAAATCCCTTTTGTCTACACATTCTGGCCTCAGTTTTTTCCAAGCAGAGTTCAATGTCCTCTTAGTCACTTCCTCCCAAGCCTTACCTATAATGTTTACACAATTGAGGATGGTAAAATGATCTTTCCAAAACTCTCTTAGTCAGTTGAGTTTCTGAGGTCACTACAAAGCACCTTTCAAACATAGCTTTTGTGTCCAGTTTCTTGAAGTTGGAAATAACCTGCTGGTCCATGGGCTGCAGGAGAGGAGTGGTATTAGGAGGCAAAAACTTCACCTTAATGAAGCTCATGTCCCTAGAAAGTCGCTCTGCCAAGTCTGAAGGATGACCAGGAGCATTGTCTAATACCAGGAGGCACTTAAGGTCTAATTTCTTTTCAATTAGGTAATTTTTCACATTGGGGGCAAATGCATGGTGTAACCAGTCATAGAAAAAGTCCCTAGTGACCCATGCCTTACTGTTTGCCCTCCACAGCACACACAAATTAGCCTTGAGGACATTGTTTTTCCTGAACACACTGGGAGTTTCAGAGTGATACACCAATAAAGGCTTCACTTTGCAATCACCAATAGCATTGGCACACACCAACAGAGTAAGCCTGTCTTTCATAGGCTTATGTCCTGGGAGTGCCTTTTCCTCCTGAGTAATCTACGTCCTGCTTGGCATTGTCTTCCAAAACAGGCCTGTTTCGTCACAATTAAACACTTGTTCAGGTTTCAGTCCTTCACTATCTATGTACTCCTTGAAGTCCTGCACATATTTTTCAGCCGATTTGTGGTCCGAACTGGCAGCCTCACCATGCCTTATCACACTATGAATGCCACTACGCTTCTTAAATCTCTCAAACCAACCTTTGCTGGCCTTAAATTCACTCACATCACTAGTTGCTGGCATTTTTGTAATTAAATCGTCATGCAACTTCCTAGCCTTTTCACATATGATCGCTTGAGAGATGCTGTCTCCTTCTATCTGTTTCTCGTTTATCCACACCAATAACAGTCTCTCAACATCTTCTATCACTTGCGATCTCAGTTTCGAAAACATAGTTGCACCTTTGGCAAGAACAGCTTCCTTGATTGCCGTTTTCTTACCCACAATAGTAGCGATGGTTGATTGGGGTTTATTATACAACCTGACCAGCTCAGAGACAAGCACTCCACTTTCATACTTAGCAATAATCTCTTTCTTCATCTCCATAGTAATTCTCACCCTTTTTGCTGTAGGGTTGGCACTAGAAGCTTTCTTGGGGCCCATGGTGACTTACTTTGCAGGTGCAATCACTACAAAGGCTGTGATAATATGAAATGTTCCAGTTGTTGTATGTTTGGAAGCGACCGCGGTGGCTGGCTGGCTTGTAAACACTGGCACCCAAGGGACAAGTGAGGCGCGCTCAGGCCAAAGTGGACGCGTATGGTACGGAACGAATAGCGCTGGTCGGGTTTTTAAGCGCTAGTTGAGGCAAAATATTTGCGTTAAAATGCATCGCTAGTCAGATTTATCGTTAATCGTTGCCATCGCTGGTCGCGGGTCCACTGTATATACAATCTAAACTGTTAAATTAAATTTTTTTTGTTGCATGTTTATTAGTGAGAAAAATATAATTAAATTTTATTTTGTACACAATGTAAATTGTTAATTTTATTTTTTCTATTACATGCTTTTTATTGAATAAATTATAAATTTTATTTTGTATGCATTAAGTTGTTATTCACACCAACAGAGAAAATGAACTGGAGAATACTATCAAGTTGTGTAAAGGCAGACTCGAGGATCTGGACTTTGAGCACAAGTTCGACTTCATCATTTCCGAATGGATGGGATACTTCCTGCTGTTTGAGGGCATGTTGGACTCGGTGCTCTATGCCAGGGATAAACACCTGGCCAACGGAGGCTTGCTCCTCCCCAGCCGCTGCACCTTGCACCTCGTAGGGATGGAAGATATGGGTTGGTGTGTTTGAATTTTTAATATTTGAGTTTTGGCACAATGCTGTACTGGTTTATAGTGTGCCTTGATAAATGAGACACTTGTACAACATTATTTAACCTAAAGGCATGACCTGTTTCCATTAGTGGTTTTGTCCATTGGAGACTCTGCCTACCACTGCTCCACCTCATCTGTTGTCAGTATATAAGCCCCTTCTCCACAAATACACAGATACCATAATTTTTAAAGGGGTGGATCGGTAAGTCAGCAGAAGGCCTCAGTCAGATGTCCAAAGGCTTCAGCTGCGAGTCATCATATGACTGTAACCTGCATCAAGAAACTCGTCTTGTTTCCTGATGAACTTTTTTTTTTTTTTTTTCAACAAACCGGCCGTATCCCACCAAGGCGGGGTGGCCCAAAAAGAAAAACAAAAGTTTCTCATTTCAAATTTAGTAATTTATACAGGAGAAGGGGTTACTAGCCCCTTGCTCCCGGCATTTTAGTCGCCTCTTACACCACGCATGGCTTACGGAGGAAGAATTCTGTTCCACTTCTCCATGGAGGTAAGAGGAAATAAACAAGAACAAGAACTAGAAAGAAAATAGCAGAAAACCCAGAGGGGTGTGTATATATATGCTTGTACATGTATGTGTACATAAGAACATAAGAAAGGAGGAACACTGCAGCAGGCCTGTTGGCCCATACTAGGCAGGTCCTTTACAATTCATCCCACTAACAAAACATTTGACCAACCCAATTTTCAATGCTACCCAAGAAATAAGCTCTGATGTGCAAGTCCCACTCAAATCCAACCCCTCCCACTCATGTACTTATCCAACCTAAATTTGAAACTACCCAAAGTCCTAGCCTCAATAACCCAACTAGGTAGACTGTTCCACTCATTAACTACCCTATTTCCAAACCAATACTTTCCTGTGTCCTTTCTAAATCTAAACTTATCTAATTTAAATCCATTACTGCGGGTTCTCTCTTGGAGAGATATCCTCAAGACCTTATTAATATCCCCTTTATTAATACCTATCTTCCACTTATACACTTCGATCAGGTCTCCCCTCATTCTTCGTCTAACAAGTGAATGTAACTTAAGAGTCTTCAATCTTTCTTCATAAGGAAGATTTCTAATGCTATGTATTAATTTAGTCATCCTACGCTGAATGTTTTCTAACGAATTTATGTCCATTCTGTAATATGGAGACCAGAATTGAGCTGCATAATCTAGGTGAGGCCTTACTAATGATGTATAAAGCTGCAGTATGACCTCTGGACTTCTGTTGCTTACACTTCTTGATATAAATCCCAGTAATCTATTTGCCTTATTACGTACGCTTAGGCATTGCTGTCTTGGTTTAAGGTTACTGCTCACCATAACCCCCAAGTCCTTTTCGCAATCTGTATGGCTAAGTTCTACATCATTTAACTTATAAGTGCTAGGGTTATGGACACTCCCCAGCTTCAGAACCTTGCATTTATCTACATTGAACTGCATCTGCCACTTTTCTGACCAAGAATATAGTTTGTTTAAATCCTCCTGAAGTTCCCTAACGTCTACGTTTGAATCAATTATCCTACCTATCTTTGTGTCATCGGCGAATTTACTCATATCACTAGTAATTCCCTCATCAAGGTCATTGATATACAGTGGACCCCCGGTTAACGATATTTTTTCACTCCAGAAGTATGTTCAGGTGCCAGTACTGACCGAATTTATTCCCATAAGAAATATTGTGAAGTAGATTAGTCCATTTCAGACCCCCAAACATACACATACAAACGCACTTACATAAATACACTTACATAATTGGTCACATTCGGAGGTAATCGTTTTGCGGGGGTCCACTGTATATTATAAACAACAACGGGCCCAAGACTGATCCTTGTGGAATGCCACTTGTTACAGATCCCCACTCGGATTTAACCCCATTTATGGACACACTCTGCTTCCTGTCTGTGAGCCATGACTCGACCCATGAGAGCACTTTTCCCCCAATGCCATGAGCTGCCACTTTCTTTAACAGTCTTTGGTGCGGAACTCTATCAAAAGCCTTACTAAAATCTAAGTAAATAATATCAAACTCTTTATCGTGGTCAACAGCCTCAAAAACTTTACTGAAGAAAGTTAATAAATTAGTTAGACAAGACCGGCCTCTTGTGAATCCATGCTGAGTATCATTAATCAAGCTATGTTTATCGAGATGGCTTCTTATAATCTCAGCTATAATTGACTCTAGTAATTTGCCTACAATTGAGGTCAGGCTTATTGGGTGGTAATTTGTCCCCTGTTTTAAAAATAGGAATTACATTAGCCATCTTCCACATATCAGACACTACACCTGTTTGAAGAGATAAATTAAAAATATTAGTTAATGGTTCACAGAGTTCCATTTTGCATTCCTTAAGAACCCTTGAAAAAACCTCATCAGGACCCGGCGACTTATTTTGCTTCAGTCTGTCTATCTGCTTCACAACCATTTCACTAGTGACTGTGATGTTACATAATTTATCTTCTTCTAGCCCACTATAAAAATTAATTACTGGAATATTGTTAGTGTCTTCCTGTGTTATAACCGAGAGAAAATAATTATTTAAAATTGAGCACATTTCATTCTCTTTATCAGTAAGATACCCATAGTTATTTTTAAGGGGACCTATCTTATCTCTAACTTTTATTCTATAGACCTGGAAAAAACTTTTTGGGTTAGTTTTAGAATCCCTAGCAACTTTAATTTCATAGTCCCTTTTAGCTTTTCTTATCCCCTTTTTAATGTCCCTCTTAATGTCAATATACTGATTCATAAGATGACCCTCACCTCTTTTGATATGCCTATAAATTCCTTTCTTATGCCCTAGTAGATATTTGAGCCTATTATTCATCCATTTTGGGTCATTTCTATTTGATCTAATTTCTTTATACGGGATAAACGTTCTTTGAGCAGCATGTATAGTGTTCAGAAAACTGTCATATTGATAGCTCTCTTTGTTACCCCAGTCAACAGATGATAAGTGTTCTCTAAGCCCATCGTAATCTGCTAAGCGAAAATCTGGGACTGTTACTGAGTTATCGCTACTATCGTACTTCCATTCAATGCTAAATGTAATTGATTTGTGGTCGCTAGCACCCAGTTCCTCTGAAATTTCTAAATTATTAACAAAGGATTCATTGTTTGCCAGAACTAAGTCAAGCAGGTTATTTCCCCTTGTAGGTTCTGTCACAAACTGCTTCAAAAAACAATCCTGAACTACTTCTAAGAAGTCGTATGATTCTAAATTCCCAGTCAAGAAATTCCAATCAATATGACTATAATTAAAGTCTCCTAGAATTACTACATTATCGTGCCTTGTGGCCTTAACAATTTCCTCCCATAGTAGTCTCCCTTGGTCCCTATCTAAGTTTGGGGGACGGTATATCACTCCTAAAATCAGTTTTTCATGCCCCTCTGAAAATTCTATCCAAACAGACTCTGTATGTGTTACTTCAGACTTAATACCCGTTTTTATGCAACAGTTAAGCGATCTCGGACATACAATGCCACCCCACCCCCCTTCCCGATACTTCTATCTACTTGGAACAATTTAAAACCCTGAATGTGACATTCCGCAGGCATGTCCCGACTTTTTGAATTAAACCACATCTCAGTTAAGGCAAATACATCAATGTTGCCTGCACTAGCAACTAATCTCAACTCGTCCATCTTATTCCTAGCACTACGGCTATTAGCATAATAAACATTGAAAGACTCTCCTTTCTCTTTACCCTTCCTGCTCATTTCTGTTTTCTACTAAACCTATTACTGTCCTTATCACCCAGTGTCACTGGCTTTTCAATATCTACCTCGTTCTGCTTATTACTAGTTCCCCTAGAACTCATAATATTACTACACTGGGACTTCACTGTTTTCCTGCCAAAACCCATACCACTAACTATTCCTAGTTTAACCCTTTGACTGTTTTGGTCGTATATAGTAGGTTGGTAGACAGCAACCACCCAGGGAGGTACTACCGTCCTGCCAAGTGAGTGTAAAACGAAAGCCTGTAATTGTTTTACATGATGGTAGGATTGCTGGTGTCTATTGTCTGTCTCATAAATATGCAAGATTACAGGCATGTCGTGCTACTTCTACTTACACTTAAGTCACACTACACATACATGTACACGTTTATTGATACACACTCATCTGAGTTTTCTTCGATTTAATCTTAATAGTTCTTGGTCTTATTACTTTTCCTTTTATATCCATGGGGAAGTGGAATAAGAATCTTTCCTCCGTAAGCCATGCGTGTTGTAAAAGTCAACTAAAATGCCGGGAACAATGGGCTAGTAACCCCTTTTCCTGTAAAGATTACTAAAAAGAATAAGAAGAAAATTGTCAAAGTGGGAAGTCTGAATGTGCGTGGATGTTGTGCAAATGATAAGAAAGAGATGATTGTGGATGTTATGAATGAGAAGAAACTGGATGTCCTGGCTTTAAGTGAAACGAAGCTGAAGGGGGTGGGAGAGTTTCAATGGAGAGGAATAAATGGGATTAGGTCAGGGGTTTCAAATAGAGTTAGAGCTAAAGAAGGAGTAGCAATAATGTTGAAGGATAAGCTATGGCAGGAAAAGAGGGACTATAAATGTATATATTCAAGGATTATGTGGAGTAAAATAAAGATTGGATGTGAAAAGTGGGTTATAGTAAGCGTGTATGCACCTGGAGAAGAGAGAAGTGTAGAGGAGAGAGAGAGAGATTCTGGGAAATGTTGAGTGAATGCGTGGGGAGTTTTGAATCAAGTGTGAGAGTAATGATGGTTGGGGATTTCAATGCTAAAGTGGGTAAAAATGTTATGGAGGGAGTAGTAGGTAAATTTGGGGTGCCAGGGGTAAATGTAAATGGGGAGCCTTTAATTGAGCTATGTGTAGAAAGAAATTTGGTAATAAGTTATACATATTTTATGAAAAAGAGGATAAATAAATATACAAGGTATGATGTAGCACGTAATGAAAGTAGTTTGTTAGATTATGTATTGGTGGATAAAAGGTTGATGGGTAGGCTCCAGGATGTACATGTTTATAGAGGGGCAACTGATATATCGGATCATTATTTAGTTGTAGCTACAGTTAGAGTAAGAGGTAGATGGGAAAAGAGGAAGGTGGCAACAACAAGTAAGAGGGAGGTGAAAGTGTATAAACTAAGGGAGGAGGAAGTTCGGGCGAGATATAAGCGACTATTGGCAGAAAGGTGGGCTAGTGCAAAGATGAGTAGTGGGGGTTGGGGGTTGAAGAGGGTTGGAATAGTTTTAAAAATGCAGTATTAGAATGTGGGGCAGAAGTTTGTGGTTATAGGAGGGTGGGGGCAGGAGGAAAGAGGAGTGATTGGTGGAATGATGAAGTAAAGGGTGTGATAAAAGAGAAAAAGGTAGCTTACAAGAGGTTTTTACAAAGCAGAAGTGTTATAAGAAGAGCAGAGTATATGGAGAGTAAAAGAAAGGTGAAGAGAGTGGTGAGAGAGTGCAAAAGGAGAGCAGATGAAAGAGTGGGAGAGGCACTGTCAAGAAATTTTAATGAAAATAAGAAAAAATTTTGGAGTGATTTAAACAAGTTAAGAAAGCCTAGGGGGGGATATAGTGTTGGAGTGGTTGGTACTTTTGTTTAATAAATGTATGAAAGAGGGGAAGGTACCTAGGGATTGGCGGAGAGCATGTATAGTCCCTTTATATAAAGGGAAAGGGGACAAAAGAGATTGTAAAAATTATAGAGGAATAAGTTTATTGAGTATACCAGGAAAAGTGTATGATAGGGTTATAATTGAAAGAATTATAGGTAAGACAGAATGTAGGATTGCAGATGAGCAGGGAGGCTTCAGAGTGGGTAGGGGATGTGTAGATCAAGTGTTTACATTGAAGCATATATGTGAACAGTATTTAGATAAAGGTAGGGAAGTTTTTATTGCATTTATGGATTTAGAAAAGGCATATGATAGAGTGGATAGAGGAGCAATGTGGCAGATGTTGCAAGTTTATGGAATAGGTGGTAAGTTACTAAATGCTGTAAAGAGCTTTTATGAGGATAGTGAGGCTCAGGTTAGGGTGTGTAGAAGAGAGGGAGAATACTTCCTTGTAAAAGTAGGTCTTAGACAGGGATGTGTAATGTCACCATGGTTGTTTAATATATTTATAGATGGGGTTGTAAAAGAAGTAAATGCTAGGGTGTTCGGGAGAGGGGTGGGATTAAATTATGGGGAATCAAATTCAAAATGGGAATTGACAGTTAATTTTTGCTGATGATACTGTGCTTATGGGAGATTCTAAAGAAAAATTGCAAAGGTTAGTAGATGAGTTTGAGAATGTGTGTAAAGGTAGAAAGTTGAAAGTGAACATAGAAAAGAGTAAGGTGATGAGGGTATCAAATGATTTAGATAAAGAAAAATTGGATATCAAATTGGGGAGTAGTAGTATGGAAGAAGTGAATGTTTTCAGATACTTGGGAGTTGACGTGTCGGCGGATGGACTTATGAAGGATGAGGTTAATCATAGAATTGATGAGGGAAAAAAGGTGAGTGGTGTGTTGATGTATATGTGGAGTCAAAAAACGTTATCTGTGGAGGCAAAGAAGGGAATGTATGAAGGTATAGTAGTACCAACACTCTTATATGGATGTGAAGCTTGGGTGGTAAATGCAGCAGCGAGGAGATGGTTGGAGGCAGTGGAGATGTCCTGTCTAAGGGCAATGTGTGGTGTAAATATTATGCAGAAAATTCGGAGTGTGGAAATTAGGAGAAGGTGTGGAGTTAATAAAAGCATTAGTCAGAGGACAGAAGAGGGGTTGTTGAGGTGGTTTGGTCATTTAGAGAGAATGGATCAAAGTAGAATGACATGGAAAGCATATAAATCTATAGAGGAAGGAAGGAGGGGTAGGGGTCATCCTCGAAAGGGTTGGAAAGAGGGGGTAAAGGAGGTTTTGTGGGCGAGGGGCTTGGACTTCCAGCAAGCGTGCATGAGCGTGTTAGATAGGAGTGAATGGAGACGAATGATACTTGGGACCTGACGATCTGTTGGAGTGTGAGCAGGGTAATATTTAGTGAAGGGATTCAGGGAAACCGGTTATTTTCATATAGTCGGACTTGAGTCCTGGAAATGGGAAGTACAATGCCTGCACTTCAAAGGAGGGGTTTGGGATATTGGCAATTTGGAGGGGTATGTTGTGTATCTTTATACGTATATGCTTCTAAACTGTTGTATTCTGAGCACCTCTGCAAAAACAGTGATAATGTGTGAGTGTGGTGAAAGTGTTGAATGATGATGAAAGTATTTTCTTTTTGGGGATTTTCTTTCTTTTTTGGGTCACCCTGCCTCGGTGGGAGACGGCCGACTTGTTGAAAAAAAAAAAATATACGTCTTACGAGCCAGTGTTTCTGACATATATATACTCAATAATTCTAGCTGCTTCAAATCAAGCGGAAGAAAGCTGGTAGGCCCACATGTGAGAGAACGAGTCTGTGTGGTCAGCGTGCACCATATAAAAAAAATCCTGCAGCACACAGTGCGTAATGAGAAAAAAAAACTGATCGTTTTTTTGGATTAAAACGCCGACTTTGAGGTGTATTTTCATATAGTATTTATCGATGTATTTGCGTTTTCATGGTCTTAGGTGATAAAATGGAAAACATATTACAGAAATAGAGATGATTTTCATTACTTTGACGATGAAAACGACCTTGAAACTGAGCTCAAAGTAGCGGAAATGTTCGATTTTTACCAATGTTCAGGAGTAAACAAATCACACCACACGTCCAATACACTTCAACTGGGGAGTCTAATATTCTTTCACTAGTGCACTGATATTATTTATACCATTTTTACAATAATGCAGTAGTCTGCATAACAGTAAATTTTGTATTTTTTTGTATGAATAAAAAATCAAAATAGAAATCAATAATAATATAAGAGGGGCCTAGAGATGTGACTAATGAACAGAGGATATGTTATTTTAGTGCCAAGAATGTCTACCTTGTTTATTCTGGACCCTATTTTGAAATTGGCATCTTTTTTAGTTTGCGTGAAATTGGCCAAATTGCCAATTTCTGACCACAATATTGGGTAGTCCAAATTGGTAAATGGGAGGTTTCTTGTGCTCAGCTGATAGATAAAATGGAGTTCTAAAGAAATAGCTATGAGTTTGGTCAACTGGAACAACGGAATTGGTTGAAAATAGGGCTCAAAGTCGGCGAAATCGCCGATACGCATATGTCGTCGAGACCACTAACTTCGCGGGAGCGTAATTCCATGAGTTTTCGACCAAATTTTGAACTTTTGGTGTCATTACCATCAGGAAAAGATTCTCTATCATTTCATAAGATTTTTTTTTTTTTTTTTTTTTCAAAAATTTAGTGACATAGAATGACAGTTTCAGAAAGGGGCCTGAAACAGTCAAAGGGTTAAAGTCCTAACAGCTCCCTCCACTGCAGTTGCCAGTGCTCCCACCCCAGACCTAGATAAGTGAACCCCATCCCTGGCATACATGTCATTTCTGCCATAGAAGAGGTCCCAGTTGTCAATGAATGTTACTGCATTTTCCTTACAGTATTTGTCCAGCCAGCAATTGACACCAATTGCCCTGGACAACCATTCATTTCCAACTCCTCTCCTTGGCAAAATACCACATATGACAGGGTTCCCACCCTTCCTCCTAATTATTTCTATTGCTGACCTATACCTGCTAATCAGGTCTTCACTCCTACGTCTGCCAACATCATTGCCTCCAGCACTGAGACAGATAATAGGATTGCTCCCATTACCTCTCATGATGTCATCCAGAAGGCTAACAATATCTTCCATCCCAGCCCCAGGAAAGCAAACCCTCTGTCTCCTACTCCTGTCCTTCAAGCAGAATGCCCTATCCATATACCTAACTTGGCTATTCCCAACAACAACAATGTTCTTACCTTCCTTGGTGTCGTTCGTCGTGACGTTCCCAGTAGTCGACTCACATTCGTCGGGTAGCACTGAGAATGTATTAGATGTTTCCACAACAGTTTCCACGGCAGTCTCTTTCTTCTTCATCGTTTCTACCTTTCCATTCGTCTTCTTGATTGTCAACTTCGTTCCCTGCTGTCCAGCCACTGACCAGTTTCCTTTCTTGACCTGAGGACTAAAAACAGGAGGACTACTACGAATCTTCTTGTTTTCCTCGGTCAGTCGCCAAATCTCCATCTTCGCCATCCTCAATTCTTCCTTAAGCTGTTGGTAAAGTTGCTCAATGGAGGGCATCTTGCTTCAATTCGTAGAGAGCGCGCAAACAGGTCTTCACAGAGCTAAGTACACGTCACCACTCTAGTGTAGTGTGACCTAAGTGTAAGTAGAAGTAGCAAGACGTACCTGAAATCTTGCATGTTTATGAGACAGACAAAAGGACACCAGCAATCCTACCATCATGTAAAACACTTACAGGCTTTCATTTTACACTCACTTGGCAGGACGGTAGTACCTCCCTGGGTGGTTGCTGTTACTACCTTGGGATGAACCTTATACCTACTTAATATTCTGCACTTTTAATGGACTGAACACATAGATTCCAGGCTGAGGGACAGATTATCTCAAACTGCTCATCTTCCACCTTTCTCAGCACTGGACTGAAGAATCCACTAACCGGGCAAATGTTTCCAGAATAAAGATACCCAAATATTGCACAAGTGTCTTATTTATCAAATTGTGGATTTTCTAAACCGTTTATTCACATAATGTATCTTCATAAGTGGTTTTCTCGAAGATTCGTGGTTTGAATATTTGTTTTAGCTTCCAACATGCTAACGAGGGGCTCTTGATCAAAGGAATTGGATCTGTCTATCCTTAGATCAGACCTAATTGTCTCCCATTACCCTGGCACTGTATGACTCCTACTGGTTTACCACTTCCTTTCTATTTTTAACACACCAGCCATCTCTGTCCTAGGTAGGGTGATCCCCACCAAAAAAAAAAAAAAAATCATCATTCATTCAGTGGCTCTCTTGCCAGAAATGCATGACATTACAATTCAAATGACTCTCCAAACTGCAATATGTTGCATTATTTTCAATGTTTTTCTTATATTTTCTCCTCCTTTAATGTTTCTGTCTCAACCTTTCACTCCAGCCCATTTTGTTTTTATCTTTCTGAAGAATCTTGCAGGTGCAGTTTCCAAACACATTATTCAATACAGTGGTCCTTCGTTTTTCGTAATTAATTCATTCCAAAGAGTGTGACTATTATCGAAATTGACGATTTGTGAAACCATTTTCCCCATAAGAAATAATGTAAATCAAATTAATTCGTTCCAGACACCCAGAAGTATCAACAAAAAAAATTTTTTTTACCCTAAAGGTAGATTTACATGCACAAAAGAATGAACATTCAACATGACACATACCTTTATTGAAGGCTGTTGTTGATGGATGGAAGACAGGGAGGAGGGAAGAGGGAAGAGAGGTTATTGTTGGGAAGGGTAATCCCCCTCCATAAGGACTCTAGGTACCAAGTCCTTATCAGGGATCACTTCCCTAGCTTAAATAGAAATTTACATGCAGAAAAGAATGACAAATAAATGTACAGACGAATAAAAGGTGTAAATGAACATTTAACATCACACTTACCTTTATTGAAGACTCTTGTTGGTGTATGGCAGAGGGAGGGGAGGCGAGTTTATTGTTGGAGAATATGACGCTACTATCAACTCTGTGGCTTACTTATCTATCACAATTCAACTAATATGACATAATAAACAATATTAATAACATAGAAACATGGAATATACTCTAGAATGAATAAAGTAAGTCATTATGTATGTCATGACTTCTTTCTTTTCTTTCTTTGTTAAGTTTATCAGGGCTACTGATGGCATAAGCCGTATCGAGCCCAACTTCTCGATGGTATGAGGAAGATTTGTTGCCCAAGGCTGGACGATGAGAGAAAAGGAACAAAAGTTCCTTTGTAAACAGAGATAGAAACTTGAAGTTTCCAATTAGAACCGGTAGACCCCCTTGCAAAGCCCAAGCAGAGAGGGACGCCCACACTCCCACCTGAGTTCAGTAATCGGCTTCCCACCAAAGACCAATAAAGAATTTTCCACAGAGCGAAAAAAATGGAGCTGGCTAAAAGTAAGCCGATGAACAGGTGCTCTTCCTGTCTAGTGCTCGGCAGGCAAAATAGATGAGGACAAGCATCCCAGAGAGAATGGGGGAAATTTGTCACTGATACTCAGGCAAGAGAGAGACGTTCACACCCAACGAAGGCTGGCGCAGAAGTCGTATGTCACGACTGGTGTTTTGTTGTTGTTTGATGTATAAGGGCCAATGAGAGCATAAGCCATACATAATGGTGATGAAGGCTGCAGCTGAGGCAGCGGTGTTTTCTGTAGCCCTATATAACTCCAACAATATTGGAGGAGTTAGTAGAATTGCTGAATCACTGAGGAAGGCACCCTCTACCACCATCACTACCACCATCACTACCACCCTCTACCACCATCACTACCACCCCCTACCACCATCACTACCACCCCCTACCACCATCACTACCACCCTCTACCACCATCACTACCACCCTCTACCACCATCACTACCACCATCACTACCACCCTCTACCACCATCACTACCACCCTCTACCACCATCATTACCACTCTCTACCACCACCACTTTCGTATTTTTCTACAAATGTTTTCTTGAATTATATCGTGTTTCTCACATTCTTTACCAAAAGGTTAGCACTAGAAGCTTTCTTTGGAGAGCCATGGTGGCTTATTTAGCAGTTGCAAGCACTAAAACGAATGGAATATTATAAAATGTATTGTATGAACCCATGGGATTGTCCTCACTCACTGATAAACAATGGCACACTGGCTGGGAATGGAGTGTAGGGCCGCTCGAGGTATGCGTACACATCTGGGATGAACGACTATTTGCAAGTCAAACGATGATTTGCGAGTCAATGTTTTGATGAAAAAAAGCTACGATTTTCGAAAATTACAACTTTTGATGCTTACGAAAAACGAGGGACCGCTGTATTTATTTATATATTTTTATTGATTTTATTCCTATCTGAAATCCTCTTATATTCAATTTTTTATTTTTATGCTTTGGTTTAATTTTCCCCATCAAATTTTGTGTTTATTGCTCCATTAGTTAACACATAATATTGTATGACTCACAAAATCATAATATGATTGTAAACAGTTCACGTAACAAATAGGGGGTCAAACCCACCTCATACCAACATGGCTTCTATCGTATCTAGTGGTCAACTTCAAACTGATTTTGGTTTGCGAAAGTTTTAGTTGGTTAGGTTAATGGGCACAGATGTAACTAATGTGACTTTTATTGTGGCAATGTTTCACTTTCCTGTTATTACTGAGTTTTATTTTGTGAGTTGCGCATCAATAAATAACTTGTTTGTCATGCCGTAAGAGGAAGTTGTCTCTTCTGATAATGTTTAAACCTTAATTGCTGATGTATCATACTCACATACTTAGATTTTTAGATGTTGAACCACATTAGTAAATTATGCCATACTATTCTATTCTTTATGCATGCATTTAGGTAGAGGGGGCTGGGCTTATGGAATATGTGGTTACCTTTCTTGGATCACTCAGTGATTGAAATGATTCTACTCTTTTGATTCTTTTTTTTATATAAATTTCAGATACATATGAAAAGATCATTTCATTTTGGAATGATGTTTACGGCTTCAAGATGTCATGCATGCAAAAGGAAGTGGTAAAGGAAGCATCTACTGACATAGTTAAGCAACAACATATAATCACTTCTGCAGGTAATATATACACCTACCATCCGACTTACGACCGAGTTCGGTTCCGAGAAACCGGTCGTAAGTCGAAATGGTCGTAAGTCGAACTTTACTACTGAATATCAACAAAACATTTTTGTAATGGCTTTATTTTATTGTTTTATTTTGGTATTTCTTGTTTTACTTTACTTTTTATGTTGTTAGTACTGTATTTTATACTGTAAGGTTTAGGATAAACACTGTGTACAACACAAATAGTTGTTTATTTCCCAGAAATTTGGCATAAAAAACACGGTCGTAAGTCGAGTGGCCGTAAGTCGAGCAGGTCGTAAGTCGGATGGTAGGTGTATACAAGTTTTTTTAATATTCCAACTTTGAATTTTTATTAGTAAAAGTTTTTCCAGATTTGTGTGTATTATTGATCTCTTTCGCAATTTTTTTTTTTTTTTATAAAGACATCGACTGTTTTCTACTGAGGCAGGGTGACCTGAAGATGAAGAAACACTTTCCTCATCACTTACTCCGTCACTGTCTTGCCAGAGGTGTGCTGACGCTATAATTCAAATGTGCAGTGTATCTCCACCCTTCCTTAAGAATGCAGGCACCGTACTTCCTTTTTACCTCCAGGACTCAAGTCCAGCTAACCTGAATCTCTTCATAAATATTAGTATGCTCATACTCCAACAGCACATTAAGCCATAAAAACCATTTGCTTCCACTCACTCTTACCTAACACACATGCTTGCTGGAAATCTCGAGTAAAATCACTGCTCACCTTCCATGGACTATTATCTCTGAACATCTTAATAGAGTGTAGTTAACTGCATAAGAAGTCCTACTTAACAGTCTATGTGTAATTTGTCCAAAATTCATTTCATAGCCAGTGACTTTCTTTCATGCCTACCAGTGTTTTATTATATATAAACTACATTATTTATACTATATAAAGAAATGAAAATTGTATTATATTACATTCTTAGATCTAACAACGGTCTGGAGTTTTGAGACTCTCTGACCGCGGGTTCAAATCCCGCCCGTGGTATGGTTTATTCTTAGATCTACAGTGATCATACTGTTACTCTTGAATATAAAGTTAAGTAAATACTTAACTTTATATTCAAGAGTAATAGTATGATCATTGTAGATACTAGAATGTAATATAATACAATTTTCATTTCTTTATATAGTATAAATAATATAGTTTATACAAATAACCCGCACATAGAAGAGAGGAGCTTACGATGACGTTTCGGTCTGACTTGGACCATTTACAAAGTCACACTGTGTGACTTTGTAAATGGTCCAAGTCGGACCGAAACGTCGTCGTAAGCTTCTCTCTTCTATGTGCAGGTTATTTGTGTATCGCTCCAGTCACAGTATTGTGGCTTGTTTTGTTACTTAATATAGTTTTTTTTATTTTTTTTTTTTTATTATCACACCGGCCGATTCCCACCAAGGCAGGGTGGCCCGAAAAAGAAAAACTTTCACCATCATTCACTCCATCACTGTCTTGCCAGAAGGGTGCTTTACACTACAGTTTTTAAATTGCAACATTAACACCCCTCCTTCAGAGTGCAGGCACTGTACTTCCCATCTCCAGGACTCAAGTCCGGCCTGCCGGTTTCCCTGAATCCCTTCATAAATGTTACTTTGCTCACACTCCAACAGCACGTCAAGTATTAAAAACCATTTGTCTCCATTCACTCCTATCAAACACGCTCACGCATGCCTGCTGGAAGTCCAAGCCCCTCGCACACAAAACCTCCTTTACCCCCTCCCTCCAACCCTTCCTAGGCCGACCCCTACCCCGCCTTCCTTCCACTACAGACTGATACACTCTTGAAGTCATTCTGTTTCCCTCCATTCTCTCTACATGTCCGAACCACCTCAACAACCCTTCCTCAGCCCTCTGGACAACAGTTTTGGTAATCCCGCACCTCCTCCTAACTTCCAAACTACGAATTCTCTGCATTATATTCACACCACACATTGCCCTCAGACATGACATCTCCACTGCCTCCAGCCTTCTCCTCGCTGCAACATTCATCACCCACGCTTCACACCCATATAAGAGCGTTGGTAAAACTATACTCTCATACATTCCCCTCTTTGCCTCCAAGGACAAAGTTCTTTGTCTCCACAGACTCCTAAGTGCACCACTCACTCTTTTTCCCTCATCAATTCTATGATTCACCTCATCTTTCATAGACCCATCCGCTGACACGTCCACTCCCAAATATCTGAATACGTTCACCTCCTCCATACTCTCTCCCTCCAATCTGATATTCAATCTTTCATCACCTAATCTTTTTGTTATCCTCATAACCTTACTCTTTCCTGTATTCACCTTTAATTTTCTTCTTTTGCACACCCTACCAAATTCATCCACCAATCTCTGCAACTTCTCTTCAGAATCTCCCAAGAGCACAGTGTCATCGGCAAAGAGCAGCTGTGACAACTCCCACTTTCTGTGTGATTCTTTATCTTTTAACTCCACGCCTCTTGCCAAGACCCTCGCATTTACTTCTCTTACAACCCCATCTATAAATATATTAAACAACCACGGTGACATCACACATCCTTGTCTAAGGCCTACTTTTACTGGGAAAAAATTTCCCTCTTTCCTACATACTCTAACTTGAGCCTCACTATCCTCGTAAAAACTCTTCACTGCTTTCAGTAACCTACCTCCTACACCATACACTTGCAACATCTGCCACATTGCCCCCCTATCCACCCTGTCATACGCCTTTTCCAAATCCATAAATGCCACAAAGACCTCTTTAGCCTTATCTAAATACTGTTCACTTATATGTTTCACTGTAAACACCTGGTCCACACACCCCCTACCTTTCCTAAAGCCTCCTTGTTCATCTGCTATCCTATTCTCCGTCTTACTCTTAATTCTTTCAATTATAACTCTACCATACACTTTACCAGGTACACTCAACAGACTTATCCCCCTATAATTTTTGCACTCTCTTTTATCCCCTTTGCCTTTATACAAAGGAACTATGCATGCTCTCTGCCAATCCCTAGGTACCTTACCCTCTTCCATACATTTATTAAATAATTGCACCAACCACTCCAAAACTATATCCCCACCTGCTTTTAACATTTCTATCTTTATCCCATCAATCCCGGCTGCCTTACCCCCTTTCATTTTACCTACTGCCTCACGAACTTCCCCCACACTCACAACTGGCTCTTCCTCACTCCTACAAGATGTTATTCCTCCTTGCCCTATACACGAAATCACAGCTTCCCTATCTTCATCAACATTTAACAATTCCTCAAAATATTCCTTCCATCTTCCCAATACCTCTAACTCTCCATTTAATAACTCTCCTCTCCTATTTTTAACTGACAAATCCATTTGTTCTCTAGGCTTTCTTAACTTGTTAATCTCACTCCAAAACTTTTTCTTATTTTCAACAAAATTTGTTGATAACATCTCACCCACTGGTAGGCACGGAAGAAAGTCACTGGCTATGAAATGAATTTCTGGCAAATTACACATTACACATCATTGTTGTTGTTGTGTTTATGGCTTAGAGTGCGAGTTCTTGAGAATTTCACAAATGTTCAGGTGCTCGAGAAGAACAAAATTGTGAAATAATTTTTTTTTGCACAACAGTCATGATATTGTGATTAAATTAAGTTAAATTTTAGGGCCATCTCAGGTAGTTTTGTGCTATTTTTTCTTTGTTGCAAAGAATTGTAGTGATTGAATTTTGTGTGTGGGTGGGTGTGGGCGGGTGTGTGTGGGTGGGGGTGGGTGTGGGTGGGTGGGTGTGGGTGTGGGTGTGTGTGTGGGTGGGTGGGGGTGGGTGGGGAGGTGTGAGTATGTGTGGGTGTGTGGGTGGGTGTGTGTGGGTGGGTGTGGGTGGGTGTGGGTGTGGGTGGGTAGGTGGGTGGGTAGGTGGGTGGGTGTGCAGGGGGGTGGCAAGCACTGCTCTTCGTGAATTTTAGGAATGTCGTGAAATATTTAAAGATGGATTCATTTGCTAAGTATTTTCCTTCCAAGTTTAACACCTGTCTTTAATCTTGCCTCTTCTTCTTCCAGTTCAAATTGCTGATTTTGACCTCATGAAAATTACCCCAAACGATACTGAGTTTACCTCCAAGTTCAGCCTGACGGTTAAGAGAGATGGTAAACTCACAGGATTTGTCGGATATTTCGACACCTACTTTGACATGCCGAGCCCAGTATTTTTCTCCACGGGACCACAAGCCAAACCTACTCACTGGAAGCAAACAATATTTTATTTGCCTAGTCCATATATTATTAAAAAAGGTAAGTATCAAGTTATTGACTTACAGTGATTCAACTTATGATATTTCAACTTTATGATAGTGCAAAAGCAATTACTTTGGAGGTGAAATTTGAGGTAATTACCCAGCATGAAGGTGGCAAGTCTGTAACTTGCCACTTTGCTGCTGGTTAATTTACTTTTCAATTCTGGTATTTAGTTAATTATTTGTTTATTTACTTATTCAGTAACAATAGTTATTTATGTACTTATTTATTTAGCATATCATGTTCGTATTCGACTTAGGATATTTTTTATTTATGGTGGGTTTGTCGGAAAGTAACCACATCACAAGTCAAGGAGCACCTGTATGCCCTACATCCCATATACAGCCTCTCCTCACTTAGTGACATAATCGTTTACCGATGGCTCAGACTTACGACAGGCTCTTCGACCAGTATTCATACCTTTTTTTTTTTTTTCTTCAACAAGTTGGCCGTCTCCCACCTAGGCAGGGTGACCCAAAAAGAAAGAAAATCCCCAAAACGAAAATACTTTCAGCATGTTGTAAAAGTTAACTAAAATGCCGGGAACAATGATCTAGTATCCCCTTTTCCTGTACAGCCTACTAAAAAGAAAAAGAAGTACAGTGGTCCCTCAATTATCGTCCTTAATCCATTCCTAGAAGTGCGACTATTATTGAAATAGACGATTTTCGAATCAATTTTCCCCATAAGAAATAATGAAAATACAATTAATCCGTTCCTGACACCCAGAAGTATTAAAACAAAAAAGTTTTTTACATAAAATATAGATGTAGTACATAAACAATACAATGGGACACGATGAATGAAACATTAACAGCATAAGACTTACCTTTATTGGCGATTCTTCTTAGTGTATGGAAGACTGGAGGAGGAGAGAGATTGAATTACTGTTTGGAAGGGGAATCCCCTTCCATCAACACCTCAGGTACCAATTGCTTTTCTGGGGTTACTTCTCTTCTCTGTTTCTTAATGCCACTAGGACCAGCTTGAGAGTCACTGGAGTCCTGTCTCGCAAAAAAACTGTCCAGAGAGCTCTGTTTCTGGCGTCTCTTTAAAACTTCCCTAAAATGGGCCAAGACTCTGTCACTATACAAGTTGCCAATATGGCTTGCAACATCCTTCTCAGGGTGATGTTTCTCCATAAATCTTTCCATCCTACTCCACATTTCAAAAATCTCCTTAATTTCCGAAGAATGCACGTTCTTCCATCTCTCTTCCTCCTCCTCTGCAGCAAGATTCTGAGTTGCGATCTGTTTCTCTTCCTGCTGAAGCTCTTGCAGTTCCACTGTGGTTAGCTCTTCATTGTGGTCTTCCACCAACTCTTCCACATCCTCCAAACTCACATCCAACCCCATGGAACTCCCAAATGCCACAATAGAGTTCACAACTGACATAGGCTCATCAGGGGCTGCCTCAAACCCTTCAAAATCCCTCCTGTGGACACAATCTGGCCACAAGTTTCTCCAAGCAGAGTTCAAAGTCCTGGTAGTCACTCCCTCCCAAGCCTTACCTATAAGGCTTATGCAATGGAGAATACTGAAGTGTTCTTTCCAAAAATCTCTTAGGGTCAAGTGAGTGTCTGAGGTCACATTAAAGCACCTTTCAAACATTGCTTTGGTGTAGAGTTTTTTAAAGTTTGAAATGACTTGCTGGTCCATGGGCTGGAGGAGAGGAGTGGTATTCAGGGGCAAGAACTTTACTGTGATGAACCCAAACTCCTTCAAAATTAGGTCATCCGAGTTTGGAGGATGAGCAGGTGCATTGTCCATTACTAGAAGGCACTTGAGATCTAATTTCTTTTCCAGGAGGTAATTCTTCACATTAGGGCCAAACACTTCATTGAACCACTCGATGAAAATTTCTCTCGTGACCCATGCCTTATTATTAGATCTCCAAAACACACACAATTTACTCTTCATAACATTGTTTTTCTTGAACACTCTGGGATTTTCAAAATGGTACACTAGTAACGGCTTCGCTTTGAAATCCCCACTAGCATTAGCACAGAACATGAGCGTCAGCCTGTCTTTCATAGGCTTGTGTCCTGGCAGTCCCTTTTCTTCCTGAGTAATGTAGGTCCTCTTTGGCATTTTCTTCCAAAAGAGGCCTGTTTCATCACACTTGAACACTTGTTCAGGTTTCAGTCCTTCAGCCTCTATGTACTCCTTGAATTCCTGCACATATTTTTCAGCCAGTTTTTGTTCCGAACTGGCAGCCTCACCATGCCTTATCACACTGTGTATGCCAGTACGCTTCTTAAATCTCTCAAACCAGCGTTTGCTGGCCTTAAATTCACTCACATCACCACTAGTTGCAGGCAATTTCTTTACCAAATCGTCATGCAACTGCCTAGCCTTTTCACAAATAATCAACGTCATGAGACTATCTCCTGCTAATTGTTTCTCGTTTATCCACACCAATAATAACTTCTCAACATCTTCGAGTACTGCTGATCTCATTTTTGTCAGCATATTTACCCCCTTTGCAACAACAGCTTCCTTGATTTCCTTTTTCTTGGCTATGATGGAAGATATGGTTGTACGGGATTTGTTATACATCCTGGCCAGTTCGCCCACACGTACGCCACTTTCATATTGTTCAATGATGTTTTTCTTACATTCAGTCATATTTCTCACCTTCTTTACCAAAGGCTTGGCACTAGGAGCTTTCTTTGGAGCCATGGTAGCTTATTTAGCACTTGCAAGCACTAAAATGAATGGAATATTATGAAATATTTCATATGAACTCGTGAGGGGACCGGCGCTCACTGGTAAACAATGTCACACTGGCTGGGAAGGGAGGCCGACACGGCTCAGAGCTGTGAGTACGCGTCCAGGATGAAAGACGATTAGCAAGTTAACGGACCATTTGCGAGCCAATGTTTAGACGAAATAACGCGACTATTTCTGAAATGGACGACTTTCAGGCTGGACGACTATTGAGGGACCACTGTATTCATACCTAAATAATGCATATTAGAGGTAATTTCCTCAATTCTGTTTATTTTAATACACAGTGCACTGCTGTATAAATTTTTAAAAATATAGCAGAAATGTTATAAATGGTGCAGAGGTGACATTTAAACAATGTCAAAGATGGTTGACACAAACTCACTACAGTGGACCCTCGGGTAACGATGGCATCACCTAACGCCAAAATCAGATAGCGGCATGTTTTTGTGTCAATGTTGGCTCGGCTAACACCCAAGAACTCAGTTAAGGGCATTCGTCCTGAACATGTCCACGTTCGGGATGAATGCTGCCCGCCTGTCCGGTACAGCCAGTGTACCATTGTTTACAAGCCAGTGCGGATGATTCCACGCGTACATGCAATAGATTTTGTATTATTCCATTGTTTTTAGTGCTTGTAACTGCTAAATAAGCCACCATGGGCCCAAAGAAAGCTTCTAGTGCCAACCCTGTGGTAAAAAGGGCGAGAAATACTATTGAATTGAAGAAAGAGATAATAGCAAAGTATGAAAGTGGAGTGCGTGTCTCTGAGTTGGCCGGGTTATACAACAAACCCCAATCAACCATCACTACTATCTTGGCCAACAAAAAGGCAATCAAGAAAGCCGTTGTTGCGAAAGGTGCAAGTATGCTTACGAAACAGAGATCGCAAATACTCGAAGATGTGGAGAGACTGTTGTTGGTGTGGATCATCGAGAAACAATTATCAGGAGATAGTGTTTCTCAGTCAGTAATACAGTGAAACATATAAGTGAACAGTATTTAGATAAGGCTAAAGAGGTCTTTGTGGCATTTATGGATTTGGAAAAGGCACATGACAGGGTGGATAGGGGGGCAATGTGGCAGATGTTGCAGGTGTATGGAGTAGGAGGTAGGTTACTGAAAGCAGTGAAGAGTTTTTATGAGGATAGTGAAGCTCAAGTTAGAGTATGTAGGAAAGAGGGAAATATTTTCCCAGTAAAAGTAGGCCTTAGACAAGGATGTGTGATGTCACCATGGTTGTTTAATATATTTATAGATGGGGTTGTAAGAGAAGTAAATGCGAGGGTCTTGGCAAGAGGTGTGGAGTTAAAAGATAAAGAATCACACACAAAGTGGGAGTTGTCACAGTTGCTCTTTGCTGATGACACTGTGCTCTTGGGAGATTCTGAAGAGAAGCTGCAGAGATTGGTGGATGAATTTGGTAGGGTGTGCAAAAGAAGAAAATTAAAAGTGAATACAGGAAAGAGTAAGGTTATGAGGATAACAAAAAGATTAGGTGATGAAAGATTGGATATCAGATTGGAGGGAGAGAGTATGGAGGAGGTGAATGTATTCAGATATTTGGGAGTGGACGTGTCAGCGGATGGGTCTATGAAAGATGAGGTGAATCATAGAATTGATGAGGGGAAAAGGGTGAGTGGTGCACTTAGGAGTCTGTGGAGACAAAGAACTTTGTCCATGGAGGCAAAGAGGGGAATGTATGAGAGTATAGTTTTACCAACGCTCTTATATGGGTGTGAAGCATGGGTGATGAATGTTGCAGCGAGGAGAAGGCTGGAGGCAGTGGAGATGTCATGTCTGAGGGCAATGTGTGGTGTGAATATAATGCAGAGAATTCGTAGTTTGGAAGTTAGGAGGAGGTGCGGGATTACCAAAACTGTTGTCCAGAGGGCTGAGGAAGGGTTGTTGAGGTGGTTCGGACATGTAGAGAGAATGGACCGAAACAGAGTGACTTCAAGAGTGTATCAGTCTGTAGTGGAAGGAAGGCGGGGTAGGGGTCGGCCTAGGAAAGGTTGGAGGGAGGGGGTAAAGGAGGTTTTGTATGCGAGGGGCTTGGACTTCCAGCAGGCATGCGTGAGTGTGTTTGATAGGAGTGAATGGAGACAAATGGTTTTTAATACTTGACGTGCTGAAGATTGAGACACTTATGCAGCATATGGGAATCTTTATTCAGGAAACGTTTCGCCACACAGTGGCTTCATCAGTCCAATACAAAGAGGAAGGCGTAAGGAGAGGAGGAGAATGAGGTAATCAGTCCCTCAACCTGGAGTCGATGTGTTCAGTCCATCAATCTTGTAGAATATACAGCATAGGGCCGTAGACGTGGCTTATATACTGTAGTGAGGTGAGGTGAAGCAGGCGGAGGCAGGGTCATAGTGGTACCATCCACTAGTCGAAGTAGGTCTTCGTCCAAAGGTTGAACAAGTGTTGAAGAATTCTTTGTAACAAGATCCCATGATGCTGCAGTGTCTGACAGTTGTGATGAATGGTTTGAAAACCGACAAGTTGAAGATTGAGACACTTATGCAGCATATGGGAATCTTTATTCAGGAAACGTTTCGCCACACAGTGGCTTCATCAGTCCAATACAAAGAGGAAGGGGTAAGGAGAGGAGGAGAATGAGGTAGTCAGTCCCTCAACCTGGAGTCGATGTGTTCAGTCCATCAATCTTGTAGAATATACAGCATAGGGCCGTAGACGTGGCTTATATACTGTAGTGAGGTGAGGTGAAGCAGGCGGAGGCGGGGTCATAGTGGTACCATCCACTAGTCGAAGTAGGTCTTCGTCCAAAGGTTGAACAAGTGTTGAAGAATTCTTTGTAACAAGATCCCATGATGCTGCAGTGTCTGACAGTTGTAATGAATGGTTTGAAAAACCGACGGCCCTATGGTGTATATTCTACAAGATTGATGGACTGAACACATCGACTCCAGGTTGAGGGACTGATCACCTCATTCTCCTCTTCTCCTTACGCCTTCCTCTTTGTATTGGACTGATGAAGCCACTGTGTGGCAAAACGTTTCCTGAATAAAGATTCCCATATGCTGCATAAGTGTCTCAATCTTCAACTTGTCGTTTTTTCAAACCATTCATCACAACTGTCAGACACTGCAGCATCATGGGATCTTGTTACAAAGAATTCTTCAACACTTGTTCAACCTTTGGACGAAGACCTACTTCGACTAGTGGATGGTATCACTATGACCCCGCCTCCGCCTGCTTCACCTCACCTCACTACAGTATATAAGCCACGTCTACGGCCCTATGCTGTATATTCTACAAGATTGATGGACTGATTACACACGTCTTCCTCGACTGATCCAGAAACGTTTCCTGAATGATGCTGCATAAGGACTGATTACCTCATTCTCCTCCTCTCCTTACGTCTTCCTCTTTGTATTGGACTGATGAAGCCACTGTGTGGCGAAACGTTTCCTGAATAAAGATTCCCATATGCTGCATAAGTGTCTCAATCTTCAACTTGTCGGTTTTTCAAACCATTCATCACAACTGTCAGACACTGCAGCATCATGGGATCTTGTTACAAAGAATTCTTCAACACTTGTTCAACCTTTGGACGAAGACCTACTTCGACTAGTGGATGGTACCACTATGACCCCACCTCCGCCTGCTTCACCTCACCTCACTACAGTATATAAGCCACGTCTACAGCCCTATGCTGTATATTCTACAAGATTGATGGACTGAACACATCGACTCCAGGTTGAGGGACTGATTACCTCATTCTCCTCCTCTCCTTACGCCTTCCTCTTTGTATTGGACTGATGAAGCCACTGTGTGGCGAAACGTTTCCTGAATAAAGATTCCCATATGCTGCATAAGTGTCTCAATCTTCAACTTGTCGGTTTTTCAAACCATTCATCACACTTGACGTGCTGTTGGAGTGTGAGCAAAGTAACATTTATGAAGGGGTTCAGGGAAACCGGCAGGCCGGACTTGAGTCCTGGAGATGGGAAGTACAGTGCCTGCACTCTGAAGGAGGGGTGTTAATGTTGCAGTTTAAAAACTGTAGTGTAAAGCACCCTTCTGGCAAGACAGTGATGAAGTGAATGATGGTGAAAGTTTTTCTTTTTCGGGCCACCCTGCCTTGGTGGGAATCGGCCAGTGTGATAATAAAAAAAAAATAAAAAAAAAAAATACGGGAAAAGGCAAGGCAGTTGCATGATGATCTGATAAAGAAAATGCCTGAAACTAGTTAGTGAATTTAAGGCCAGCAAAGACTGGTTTAAGAGATTTAAGAATCGTAGTGGCATACACATTGTGAAAGGCGTGGTGAGGCTGCCATTTCTGACCAAAAAGCGGCTGAAAAATATGTGCAGGACTTTAAGGGGTACATAGAGACTGAAAAATTAAAACCCCAACAAGTGTTCAATTGTGATGAAACAGGCCTCCTGTTTTGGAAGAAAATGCCAAACAGGACCTACATTACTCAGGAGGAAAAGGCACTCCCAGGACACAAGCCTGTGAAAGACAGGCTAACTCTCATGTTTTGTAGTAATGCTAGTGGGGATTGCAAAGTGAAGCCTTTACTTGTGTATCACTCTGAAACTCCCAGAGTGTTCAAGAAAAACAATGTGGTCAAGGCTAAATTGTGTGATGTGGAGAGCAAACAGTAAGGCATGGGTCACTAAGGATATTTTCTTTGATTGGTTCTATGACGTGTTTGGCCCCCAGTGTGAAAAAATACTTCCTGGAAAATAAATTGCCACTCAAGTGCTGCCTGGTAATGGAATATGCTCCTGCTCATTCTCAAGACTTGGAGGAGCAAATTGTGGGGGAGTTAAGCTTCATCAAAGTGAAGTTTTTGCCTGCTAATACCACTCCTCTCCTCCAGCCCATGGACCAGCAGGTCATTTCAAACTTCAAAAAACTGTACACCAAAGCAGTGTTTCAAAAGTGCTTTGAAGTGACCTCAGACACTAAATTGCCCTTAAGAGAGTTCTGGAAAGACCACTTCAGTATCCTCATTTGCATAAACCTTATAGGTAAGACTTGGGAGGGAGTGACTTGTAGGACTTGGAACTCTGCTTGGAGAAAATTGTGGCCAGAATGTGTACAGAGAGGGATTTTGAAGGGTTTGGGGCTAACCCTGAGGAGCCTATGCCAGTTGTGGAATCTGTTGTGGCATTGGGGAAGTCCATAGGGTTGGAGGTTAGTGGTGAGGATGTGGAAAAGTTGGTGGAGGATGACGATGCAGAGCTAACCACTACAGAGCTGCAAGAGCATGTGCAACAGCAACAGTTCACAGCTCAGGAATTTGCTTCAGAGGAGGAGGAAGAGAGATGGAGAAAGTTGCCTTCGTCAAAGATTAAGGACATTTGTACATTGTGGATAAAGGTGCAAGCATTTATGGATGAACATTATCCTGATACAGCTGTTGCAAGCCGTATTGGCAACATGTACAATGACACTCTTGTGTCCCATTTTAGGGAAATCTTAAAGAGATGCCAGAAACATAGCTCTCTGGACAGATACTTTGTGCGACAGGGGTCCAGTGACTCTCAAGCTGGTCCTAGTGGCATTAAAAAACAAAGAAGGGAGGTAACCCCAGAAAAGGACTTGTTACCTGAAGTCTTTGTGGAAGGGGATTTCCCTTCCAAACAATAGTACACCTCCATCATCTCCCTTCCTCCCATCTCGTCACTCATCAATAAGTCCTCAATAAAGGTAAGTGTCATTTCAGTATTGTTTTCTTGGTTTTTCTTGGGTGGCCTGGTGGCTAAAGCTCCCGCTTCACACATGGAGGGCCCGGGTTCGATTCCCGGCGGGTGGAAACATTTTGACACGTTTCCTTACACTTGTCCTGTTCACCTAGCAGCAAATAGGTACCTGGGTGTTAGTCGACTGGTGTGGGTCGCATCCTGGGGGACAAGATTAAGGACCCCAATGGAAATAAGTTAGACAGTCCTCGACGACGCATTGGCTTTCTTGGGTTATCCTGGGTGGCTAACCCTCTGGGGTTAAAAATCCGAATGAAATTTTATCTTATCTTATTGTGCCTGTCACATTATTTTCTGTGTAGGGAAATGTATATTTCATGTAAAAAAAATTATTTTGTTTAATACTTTTGGGTGTCTGGAACGGATTAATTGGATTTCCATTATTTCTATGGGGAAAATTAATTCGGCTAACTGCAAAATCGGTTAAAGGCAAGCTCTCTGGAACAGATTAATGCCGTTACCCGAGGGTCCACTGTACCATTATAGTATGCTCGCTTTGCGGTGAATTCGTTTAACGACGTGGTCTTAGGAACGGAACTCTGTCATTAAGTGAGGTGAGGCTGTAGTCTTAATTTTTATGCTTAATCAACTGCCCTTGATCTCACTCTTTTGCAGGTATAATGTTCTCTTTTGTGCCATCGGTTTTGCTTGAAGTTGTTTGCCATATACATATACTTGTTGTCTTAATGGATTTTTTGTGTTTCATCAGCTTAATCAGCGATTGTTTTGACTTGAGCATAACAGTAACAGACAGTTTTGTAAATAATGGACTTTGTCCGTTGTTTAGAAATACTCTGACCCAGTGAATTTTGTCCCGTATTTCATAAGTCTGTTATATTGAGGTGCATTGAATCAGGGTTTGTTAAATTATAGAATGCTGCATAACCAGGGGTATGCCACAGTTACTGTTAGATGCAAAATAACCACAATGAAAAAATAGGGAAATTCCAAGTACTTTCATGATTTTTCACATTTTCACTATTTCTTGATAATGTGAGAAATCATGAAAACTCTTGGAATTTCATCATTTTTTCACTGTGGTTATTTTTCATATTGTGATATCACCTGTTTCTTTTTGCATACTATTAGATGTCATCCAATTTTTAGAAACTATGTATCATGTGGAAAAATAAAAAATTTACAGTTATTTTTATATAGCTGGACTGGAGTACTGGAAATGGGAAGTACAATGCCTGCACTTTAAAGGAGGGGTTTGGGATATTGGCATTTTGGAGGGATATGTTATATATCTCTATATATGCTTCTAAACTGTTGTATCTGGGCACCTCTGCAAAGACAGTGATAATGTGTGAGTGAGGTGAAAGTGTTGAATGAGGGTGAAAGTTTTTTCTTTTTGGGTCACCCTGCCTCGGTGGGAGGCGGCTGACTTGTTGAAAAAAAAAATTTACATTTGCCAATATTTTTAACTTTTAACAATTTCAGTATTTTTGGCAAAAAAATCTGTGTATAGTCACATCATGAGTGAGTTCCTGGTGGGTTTTTTTCTTTTTTTATTAACACATCGGCCGTTTCCCACCAAGGTAGGGTGGCCTGAAAAAGAAATTTTCATCATCATTCGCTCCATCGCTGTCTTGCCAGAGGCGTGCTTACACTACAGTTATAAAACTGCAACATTAACACCCCTCCTTCAGAGTGCAGACACTGTATTTCCCATCTCCAGAAATTAAGTCCGGCCTGCCAGTTTCGATTTCTGGACATGGGAAGTACAAACATAAAATATATTAATAGAAAGCTTTGGAACATTGATTACTGTGCTATAAATCTGTCCAAAATGCTGTGCATATTTATAGACATTTTTAAATGGAACCTTTTTTGCCTTTTAATCCAAGAAATTAATGCTATGATCCTTTTTTCATGAATCAAAGAAGTTTTTATTAGGGCAGTGTTTCTGTTTAATAAAGCTCTACACAGTGCAAAAAAAAACTAGTCCGGTGACATGTGCTTTTTTCTATATAAAAGGTTTTGTAAATGATTGTTAAGTGGGGATCACATTTTTTTTTTAACTCTCTGGCTGTCTCCCACTGAGGTAGTGTTACCTGAAAAAGACACTATCACTGTCTTGCCAGAGGTGCAAAGATACAATAGTTTAGACATCTCTAAATAGCAAATGTCCCAAACCCCTCCTTTAGAGTGCAGGCACTGTACCTCCCAACTCCAGGATTCAAGTCTGGCTAACTGTTTTCCCCAAATCCCTTCACAAAATATAGACCTGCTCACACTCTAACAGCTTGTCAGTTACCAAAAACCATTTACTGTATCTCCACCCCTAGCTAACACACTCACACATGCCTGCTAGATGTCCAAGCCCCTTGTTATTCTTTCTACCAATGCTAATGTGTTTGCTTTTTGGTGTTACAGGTGAGTGTGTGGAAGGGACCATCTGTGTGCGTCGCAAGAGAAAAGAGATCCGCTCGCTGGATGTCGGAATTAGTTTTGCCGACCAGAAATTAAAATATTTGGTGGAATAGAGTCTAGATTACTTGTAGCTCATTCATCTTCAGCTGTAACGCAAAATACAAAACTATTATAATAAATATTTTATTTGCCCAACTTAAATATTTTAGCGGAAATTCAGCTTACATACGGGTATTTTTTTTTTTGTCTTCTCGTGCTAATTTTTTATATATATTTTTTATGCTGCATGTCTTGGGTGAGTTACATAATAAATGCAATTGATTATGTAATAATTTTTGTAATAAATCTTTATTTGTAATTCTGAGTATGCATAGTCATCCCTTATTTAATGCTTGAGGTTGATTTCAAGATTTCAGAAAGTTACAGAGGGCAGCCTATTAAAGAATTTTAAACTGAGAAAAGGAAATGGATAACACATCTGACTATGGTCAGAAGATGCCAGGCTCAACTCCTGGCAAGGTTAACTAATTTTTCCAGTTAGCCGGACTTGAGTCCTGGAAGTGGACAGTACAATGCTTGCACTTTAATGAAGAAGTGAAGGGAGACTCCATACAGTTTTAAGAATAGGTATAATAGGGCCAATTAGGCTAGAAGTGAATTTGGAAAGTGGCATATTAAGGTGTGGGGCTGAGAGCTAAGACTTGACCCCTGCAATCACATATAGGTGAGAATGTACATACATATATTTTTAACCGAATGGCTCTCTCCCACTAAAGCA
The DNA here is from genome assembly GCF_038502225.1 of Cherax quadricarinatus. Lineage (NCBI taxonomy): Eukaryota > Metazoa > Arthropoda > Malacostraca > Decapoda > Parastacidae > Cherax > Cherax quadricarinatus. Next base: position 11,867,720 of record NC_091353.1, read on the forward strand.
GAGTGACCAAGAGGAAACCACATTCACCAACATTCACTCAAACACTATCTTTCTAGAAGTGTGTAGACATCACAGTCAGACCCTTGGCTGTCCTCAAGAAGGCACTGGACAGGCACCTAAAGTCAGTACCTGACCAACCGAGCTGTGGTTCGTACATCAGTTTGCGTGTGGCCAGCAGTAACAGGCTGGACAATCAGCCCCTGATCCACCATGAGGCCTGGTCTCAGACCAAGCTGCAGGGGCATTGACCCCCAAAATCCTCTCCACAGTACTCCTACTGAAACATCCCCAACTCTCTTTCAGAATGCAGGCACATACATCTTTCTTCTTTCTTTCAACAAACCAGCCGTATCCCATTGAGGCAAGGAGGCCCAAAAGGCAAAACGAAAGTAGGCACAGACATATACTGTTTAAATATATATGTAGTTTTTTAGCAAAGCAGTAAGGTGACCTAAAAAAAATAAGGAGCCACACACACACACATCCATCAATTTCTTTCCTGGGTGTATGATTTTCCTTTTATTTTTTTTCCAACATGTTGGCCACTCCCCACTGAGGCAAGGTGACCCAAAAAGAAAGAAAAATCCAAAATGAAAGAAAAGACTTTCATCATCATTCAACACTTTCACCATCACTCATACATAATCACTGTCTTTGCAGAGGCGCTCATATACGACAGTTTAGACGTCCCTCCAAACTGCCAATATCCTAAACCCCTCCTTGGGGGAGTTGAAGGTTTCGGAGCGTGGAGAGAGAAAACACTCGAAGAAATATGAAAATTGAGTTATTGTTACCAAAAAATAGCTGAACTTTCTGGCTACACTCTGGTATAATTATTATCCTTGTACGATGTTTCTAAAAGGAATTACAGCCATTTATAACAGGCATGGTGACAGCGCTGACGCGACATATTGCGTAAGAAGCGCTGACTCGGTTTTGTTTACGTTTTTCCCCGTGTTATTTTTATCCTTTTCTTATATCTTTTGTCTAATATAATACAAATTCACCATCTGAGATCATGGCAGAGTGGGCGGAGATAATATGATCAAGGAACCAATCGGGAACACCTGGGAATATTGCATAAAATGGCCGACACCTCCAGCCAACAAAATATTCCATACCCACGCTAATATCAATTATAAGGCTTATTTATCTATCACAATTGATCTATTATGACATAATGCAATATAATAATAGCATATAAACATAAAAAGTACACCTTAAAAAATAATATATAGCATAATATGATGCCCCAAGGAAAAAATTTCTATCGATATTTGCCCTGAAGGTGAAGAAAGGGTCCGTTCTCTCATCAGTGATGAGAGAAAACGGAGATTTACAATGGTTAACTGTAATAAACACTCGTAGGTCACGGAAAAAGTGTAAAATAAAGCGAATTTTTCGGGGAAAAAAAATATTTCCCGGGCACCTGGGGTGCCGCGCGCTTTGGCCTATATCTCGAAAGTAAGTTATTTACCTATTTATGGATTCTCCATCCTTATTTATGAATGAATTGACTTGATTTTCACAACAAACATAGAAGAATGATTGCTTTACAAAATGTCAGAAACGTTTCTGAAGTATCCCAAATATTTTCAGATTTGTGTGGGCAACAAGACCGACATCTTCCAAAATGTCAAAAAAGTGTTATGAAACTTTATTTTTTTTAGCATGAACGTAAGATTTATTATATAATTGGGGCTTCAAATATGATGGAATTAGAAGTGTTCTATCAGCAGCAAGTGTCAAAACCACTTTTCCAAGTACCACTGAGTACTTGAGTACTGCCAAATGTAATTTTTCGTAAATTTTGCATATTTCATTTCCTTTTTGGCCGATATGATTGAAACTTCAGCAAAGGCTCTTTAATATAAGCTTCTAGTAGTAGGTTGGTAGACAGCAACCACCCAGGGAGGTACTACCGTCCTGCCAAGTGAGTGTAAAACGAAGCCTGTGATTGTTTTACATGATGGTAGGATTGCTGATGTCTTTTGTCTGTCTCATAAATATGCAAGATTACAGGCATGTCTTGCTACTTCTACTTACACTTAGGTCACACTACACATACATGTACACATTTATTTATACACACTCATCTGAGTTTTCTTTGATTTTATCTTAATAGTTCTTGGTCTTATTAATTTTCCTTTTATATCCATGGGGAAGTGGAATAAGAATCTTTCCTCCGTAAGCCATGCGTGTTGTAAAAGTCAACTAAAATGCCGGGAACAATGGGCTAGTAACCCCTTTTCCTGTAAAGATTACTAAAAAGAATAAGAAGAAGAAAATTGTCAAAGTGGGAAGTCTGAATGTGCGTGGATGTTGTGCAGATGATAAGAAAGAGATGATTGTGGATGTTATGAATGAGAAGAAGCTGGATGTCCTGGCTTTAAGTGAAACAAAGCTGAAGGGGGTGGGAGAGTTTCAGTGGAGAGGAATAAATGGGATTAGGTCAGGGGTTTCAAATAGAGTTAGAGCTAAAGAAGGAGTAGCAATAATGTTGAAGGATAAGCTATGGCAGGAAAAGAGGGACTATAAATGTATTAATTCAAGGATTATGTGGAGTAAAATAAAGATTGGATGTGAAAAGTGGGTTATAATAAGCGTGTATGCACCTGGAGAAGAGAGAAGTGTAGAGGAGAGAGAGAGATTTTGGGAAATGTTGAGTGAATGCGTGGGGAGTTTTGAATCAAGTGTGAGAGTAATAGTGGTTGGGGATTTTAATGCTAAAGTGGGTAAAAATGTTATGGAGGGAGTAGTAGGTAAATTTGGGGTGCCAGGGGTAAATGTAAATGGGGAGCCTTTAATTGAGCTATGTGTAGAAAGAAATTTGGTAATAAGTAATACATATTTTATGAAAAAGAGATTAAATAAATATACAAGGTATGATGTAGCACGTAATGAAAGTAGTTTATTAGATTATGTATTGGTGGATAAAAGGTTGATGGGTAGGCTCCAGGATGTACATGTTTATAGAGGGGCAACTGATATATCGGATCATTATTTAGTTGTAGCTACAGTTAGAGTAAGAGGTAGATGGGAAAACAGGAAGGTGGCAACAACAAGTAAGAGGGAGGTGAAAGTGTATAAACTAAGGGAGGAGGAAGTTCGGGTGAGATATAAGCGACTATTGGCAGAAAGGTGGGCTAGTGCAAAGATGAGTAGTGGGGGGGTTGAAGAGGGTTGGAATAGTTTTAAAAATGCAGTATTAGAATGTGGGGCAGAAGTTTGTGGTTATAGGAGGGTGGGGGCAGGAGGAAAGAGGAGTGATTGGTGGAATGATGAAGTAAAGGGTGTGATAAAAGAGAAAAAGGTAGCTTATGAGAGGTTTTTACAAAGCAGAAGTGTTATAAGAAGAGCAGAGTATATGGAGAGTAAAAGAAAGGTAAAGAGAGTGGTGAGAGAGTGCAAAAGGAGAGCAGATGATAGAGTGGGAGAGGCACTGTCAAGAAATTTTAATGAAAATAAGAAAAAATTTTGGAGTGAGTTAAACAAGTTAAGAAAGCCTAGGGAAAATATGGATTTGTCAGTTAAAAACAGAGTAGGGGAGTTAGTAGATGGGGAGATGGAGGTATTGGGTAGATGGCGAGAATATTTTGAGGAACTTTTAAATGTTAAGGAAGAAACAGAGGCAGTAATTTCATGCACTGGTCAGGGAGGTATACCATCTTTTAGGAGTGAAGAAGAGCAGAATGTAAGTGTGGGGGAGGTACGTGAGGCATTACGTAAAATGAAAGGGGGTAAAGCAGCTGGAACTGATGGGATCATGATAGAAATGTTAAAAGCAGGGGGGGATATAGTGTTGGAGTGGTTGGTACTTTTGTTTAATAAATGTATGAAAGAGGGGAAGGTACCTAGGGATTGGCAGAGAGCATGTATAGTCCCTTTATATAAAGGGAAAGGGGACAAAAGAGACTGTAAAAATTATAGAGGAATAAGCTTACTGAGTATACCAGGAAAAGTGTACGGTAGGGTTATAATTGAAAGAATTAGAGGTAAGACAGAATGTAGGATTGCGGATGAGCAAGGAGGTTTTAGAGTGGGTAGGGGATGTGTAGATCAGGTGTTTACATTGAAGCATATATGTGAACAGTATTTAGATAAAGATAGGGAAGTTTTTATTGCATTTATGGATTTAGAAAAGGCATATGATAGAGTGGATAGAGGAGCAATGTGGCAGATGTTGCAAGTATATGGAATAGGTGGTAAGTTATTAAATGCTGTAAAGAGTTTTTATGAGGATAGTGAGGCTCAGGTTAGGGTGTGTAGAAGAGAGGGAGACTACTTCCCGGTAAAAGTAGGTCTTAGACAGGGATGTGTAATGTCACCATGGTTGTTTAATATATTTATAGATGGGGTTGTAAAGGAAGTAAATGCTAGGGTGTTTGGGAGAGGGGTGGGATTAAATTATGGGGAATCAAATTCAAAATGGGAATTGACACAGTTACTTTTTGCTGATGATACTGTGCTTATGGGAGATTCTAAAGAAAAATTGCAAAGGTTAGTGGATGAGTTTGGGAATGTGTGTAAAGGTAGAAAGTTGAAAGTGAACATAGAAAAGAGTAAGGTGATGAGGGTGTCAAATGATTTAGATAAAGAAAAATTGGATATCAAATTGGGGAGGAGGAGTATGGAAGAAGTGAATGTTTTCAGATACTTGGGAGTTGACGTGTCGGCGGATGGATTTATGAAGGATGAGGTTAATCATAGAATTGATGAGGGAAAAAAGGTGAGTGGTGCATTGAGGTATATGTGGAGTCAAAAAACGTTATCTATGGAGGCAAAGAAGGGAATGTATGAAAGTATAGTAGTACCAACACTCTTATATGGGTGTGAAGCTTGGGTGGTAAATGCAGCAGCGAGGAGACGGTTGGAGGCAGCGGAGATGTCCTGTTTAAGGGCAATGTGTGGTGTAAATATTATGCAGAAAATTCGGAGTGTGGAAATTAGGAGAAGGTGTGGAGTTAATAAAAGTATTAGTCAGAGGGCAGAAGAGGGGTTGTTGAGGTGGTTTGGTCATTTAGAGAGAATGGATCACAGTAGAATGACATGGAAAGCATATAAATCTATAGGGGAAGGCAGGCGGGGTAGGGGTCGTCCTCGAAAGGGTTGGAGAGAGGGGGTAAAGGAGGTTTTGTGGGTAAGGGGCTTGGACTTCCAGCAAGCGTGCGTGAGCGTGTTAGATAGGAGTGAATGGAGACGAATGGTACTTGGGACCTGACGATCTGTTGGAGTGTGAGCAGGGTAATATTTAGTGAAGGGATTCAGGGAAACCGGTTATTTTCATATAGTCGGACTTGAGTCCTGGAAATGGGAAGTACAATGCCTGCACTTTAAAGGAGGGGTTTGGGATATTGGCAGTTTGGAGGGATATGTTGTGTATCTTTATATGTTTATGCTTCTAGACTGTTGTATTCTGAGCACCTCTGCAAAAACAGTGATAATGTGCGAGTGTGGTGAAAGTGTTGAATGATGATGAAAGTATTTTCTTTTTGGGGATTTTCTTTCTTTTTTGGGTCACCCTGCCTCGGTGGGAGACGGCCGACTTGTTGAAAAAAAAAAAAAAAAAAAAAAAAATAGTACACCAAAAATGAATGTAATCGGTTCATAAATAAAGGAGTGGAGAACTTTTTCCCCAACTTTTTCCACTTCCTGACCACCCTGAGACTGAAATATTTCCTGACATCCTTGTGACTCATATATGTCTTTAACTTCCAGCTGAACTCCCAAGTACCTGTTTTGCACCTCTTAAGCAGCCTGTCCCTGTCTGCTTTCTCAATTCCTCTTGATCATTTTATATGTGTTTGCCATGTCTTCCCTAGTCCTCCTGTTCATTACTGTCTCCCCTGGTCCTTCTGTCCATTACTGTCTTCTCTGGTCCTTCTGTCCATTACTGTCTCGACTGGTCCTTCTGTCCTCCAGGGTCATTAGATTCAATTCCTTTATCCTCCCATCATAGCTCATACCTCTTAGCTCTGGAATTAGTCTTGTTGCATATTTATGCTCTTGAGTTCCTTAAGCTGCTTCCTCAGGTGTGGGTTCCATGCTGGTGATGCCTACTCTAAGATAGGCCTGACATATGTCGTATAAAGTGCCTGGAATGACTCTGTTGAGATTTCTGAAGACCACTCTCAGATTTGTCAGGTGATCCCAGGCTGTGGAAATATAAACACATATGCAGTATAATGTGATCCTTTATTGACAACGTTTCACCCACACAGTGGGCTTTTTCAAGTCACACACAGATCTACCTGGGGTGGAAGGTACGGGAGTATTTATAGTCATGTTCAGAATGTTGAGGTCAGGTGGAGAATGCTGCATCTGATGATCTACCGGGTGGAGTTATAGAGTCTTGGGTAGCTTGGCAGGGGTATTGGACAAGTTGTGAGTAGACCTTCTGTAGTGTTCTATGTTCTTATGTGAAGGTCTACTCACAACTTGTCCAATACCCCTGCCAAGCTACCCAAGACTCTATAACTCCACCCGGTAGATCATCAGATGCAGCATTCTCCACCTGACCTCAACATTCTGAACATGACTATAAATACTCCCGTACCTTCCACCCCAGGTAGATCTGTGTGTGACTTGAAAAAGCCCACTGTGTGGGTGAAACGTTGTCAATAAAGGATCACATTATACTGCATATGTGTTTATATTTCCACTGTGTCGGTATTTGATACCATTTATTTTGATCCCTGGCTGCAGAGGCTATTCAGCTGATGTAAGCATCTAGGGATATACACAAATAACCCACACATAGGAGAGAGGAGCTTACAACGATGTTTTGGTCTGACTTGGACCATTTACAAAGTCGACTTCGTAAATGGTCCAAGTCAGACCAAAACATTGTCATAAGCTCCCCTCTTCTATGTGTGGGTTATTTCTATATTGTTAAAGTCACAGAATTGTTTCTTTTTGTTATCTAGGGATATGCTAGGCATTGTGCTTCCAGGCCCTTCTCTCTCAAGTCTATACTCTGCGTCTGGTCATCTGGTCTTCATATCCGTTGTTGGAGTTGAATTCAAGCAACCACTGATTTGACCAACCTTGCAGTTTGTTCAGATCCATTTGCAGTCTTTCCCTGTTCTCATTTGTTTGTGTTCTCCTCATTGGTTTGACATCATTAGTGAACAGAGATACATCTGACTCAATCCTATCTGTTGTCATTCACATAAACCAGAAACAGTACTGGTCCTAATACTGATCCTTGTGGTATCCCACTTGTTACTCTTCCCCATTCTCACATGTCTCCCCAGACAATCACTCCTTTCCCTAAGGCACTCTTTGATTGACAATAGTAAGTTCTCAGTTGTGTTTGCCTGCATCACAAGTTTTTGCCTCTGTCTCATGTGGGGTATAGTATCAAATGTATTCTTGTAGTCTAAGAAAATGCAATGCACCAAACCCTCTCACTCTATCTCTCTCCTGTCTCACTTATGTTACTTTGATGTAGAACTCCAACAGGTTGCCATCTCTGAATGGCAACCGTCCAATATTCATTAACGTGTGGATTGTAGTTAGTGGTTCAGCGCTCATTGGAGCAGAGAGAAATACATGATAATGTATACTTGGAAAGTACTCTGG
>NC_091353.1:11880303-11930303 GCF_038502225.1 Cherax quadricarinatus
AGCATCCTAGAACTAAGGTAGTAACCTAGAACTAAGGTAGCATCCTAGAACTAAGGTAGCATCCTAGAACTAAGGTAGCATCCTAGAACTAAGGTAGAACTAAGGTATCCTAGAACTAAGGGTAGAACTAAGGTATCCTAGAACTAAGGTCGTAACCTAGAACTAAGGTAGGATCCTAGAACTAAGGTAGCATCCTAGAACTAAGGTAGCATCCTAGAACTAAGTAGCATCCTAGAACTAAGGTAGTAACCTAGAACTAAGGTAGCATCCTAGAACTAAGGTAGCATCCTAGAACTAAGGTAGCATCCTAGAACTAAGGTAGTAACCTAGAACTAAGGTAGCATCCTAGAACTAAGGTAGCATCCTAGAACTAAGGTAGCATCTAGAACTAAGGTAGCATCCTAGAACTAAGGTAGCATCCTAGAACTAAGGTAGTAACCTAGAACTAAGGTAGCATCCTAGAACTAAGGTAGCATCCTAGAACTAAGGTAGCATCCTAGAACTAAGGTAGTAGAACTAAGGTATCCTAGAACTAAGGTAGCATCCTAGAACTAAGGTATCCTAGAACTAAGGTATCCTAGAACTAAGGTATCCTAGAACTAAGGTAGTATCCTAGAACTAAGTAGCATCCTAGAACTAAGGTAGCATCCTAGAACTAAGGTAGCATTCTAGAACTAAGGTAGTATCCTAGAACTAAGGTAGCATCCTAGAACTAAGGTAGTATCCTAGAACTAAGGTAACATCCTAGAACTAAGGTAGCATTCTAGAACTAAGGTAGCATTCTAGAACTAAGGTATCCTAGAACTAAGGTAGCATCCTAGAACTAAGGTATCCTAGAACTAAGGTAGCATCCTAGAACTAAGGTAGCATCCTAGAACTAAGGTGTCCTAGAACTAAGGTAGCATCCTAGAACTAAGGTAGTATCCTAGAACTAAGGTAGCATCCTAGAACTAAGGTAGCATCCTAAAACTAAGGTAGCATCCTAGAGCTAAGGTAGCATCCTAGAACTAAGGTAGCATCCTAGAACTAAGGTAGTATCCTAGAGCTAAGGTAGTATCCTAGAACTAATGTAGTATCCTAGAACTAAGGTAGTATCCTAGAACTAATGTAGTATCCTAGAACTAAGGTATCCTAGAACTAAGGTAGCATCCTAGAACTAAGGTAGCATCCTAGAGCTAAGGTAGTATCCTAGAACTAAGGTAGTATCCTAGAACTAATGTAGTATCCTAGAACTAAGGTATCCTAGAACTAAGGTATCATCCTAGAACCAAGGTAGTACCCTAGAAGAGAGCACTAGGAGTGAAGGAAGTATTAGGAGCAGGAAGGAAATAACTACCGTCACAGGAGACTAAATATATCGTGGTAGCGTAACTAATTATCATGAAGGTAGCGCAGTACGAGCAGACTGAGCACTCGCTGCCTCCCCGAACTCCTTAAACAGATCATTCTGACCGTGAAGTAAGTCGATTTAGGTACAGGTACATAAAGGGGCCAAACTACTTTGAAACTAATGGGCCTACCTGGAGTTTACCTGGAGAGAGTTTCGGGGGTCAACGCCCCCGCGGCCCGGTCTGTGACCAGGCCTCCTGGTGGATCAGCGCCTGATCAACCAGGCTGTTGCTGCTGGCTGCACGCAAACCAACGTACGAGCCACAGCCCGGCTGATCAGGAACTGACTTTAGGTGCTTGTCCAGTGCCAGCTTGAAGACTGCCAGGGGTCTGTTGGTAATCCCCCTTATGTGTGCTGGGAGGCAGTTGAACAGTCTCGGGCCCCTGACACTTATTGTATGGTCTCTTAACGTGCTAGTGACACCCCTGCTTTTCATTCAAGATTGATGGACTGACCACATCGACTCAAGGTTGAGGGACTGATTACCTCATTCTCCTCCTGTTCTTCAAGATTCTCCTTTGTATGGACTGATGAAGCCACTGTGCGGCGAAACGCCTCCTCAACAAAGACACCCAAGAGCTGCACATGTGTCTAATTTATCAACAGTATTATTATTATTTTTAGTGGAAGCGTTAAATCCATAGAACCGAAAGCTCAATTCAGGTTAGGTTAGTCAGTTCCAATTTCTTGGGTAAAGAACCCCTCACCAACAGTAATTAAAGAATCAAGTAAACTAGCCACCACTACTATAATTACTATCGCATTTACTTTGTTGTCGACAGGTGAAGTCTAGAATCTTTCTTTAATTCCATAATCCATGTGTTGCAGAGGTACACAAGAAGGAGATTGACAGACACATAAGGTCAGTACCTGACCAGCCGGGCTGTGGCTCTTACGTTGGTTTACGTGCGGTCAGCAGTAACAGCCTGGTTGATCAGGGCCTCATCCAATACCAGGCCTGGTCATGGACCGGGCCGCGGGGGCACTGACCCCCGGAACACCCTCCAGGTATTAAACTCAGAAGAAACATGGGATTGTTTTTGGTGTCTATAGGATCAGTTACTAAATATTATCTATAAAACTACGTAATACTGTTGCAGTAAAATAATTTTAGTACTCTTCTGATTGTTATCAGTTATTAATGGTTGATGTACCGTATAACAGACATGATGGTACACAGTATATAACAGACATGATGGTACACAGTATATAACAGAGGATGGTACAGAGTATATAACAGACAGGATGGTACACAGTATATAACAGACAGGATGGTACACAGTATATAACAGAGAGGATGGTACACAGTATATAACAGAGAGGATGGTACACAGTATATAACAGGATGGTACACAGTATATAACAGACAAGATGGTACACAATATGTAACAGACCTGATGGTACACAGTATATAACAGACAGGATGGTACACAGTATATAAGAGAGAGGATGGTACAGAGTATATAACAGAGAGGATGGTACAGAGTATATAACAGAGAGGATGGTGCACAGTATATAACAGAGAGGATGGTACACAGTATATAACAGACAGGATGGTACACAGCATATAACAGACATGATGGTACACAGTATATAACAGAGGATGGTACAGAGTATATAACAGAGAGGATGGTACACAGTATATAACAGACAGGATGGTACACAGTATATAACAGAGATGATGGTACACAGTATATAACAGACATGATGGTACACAGTATATAACAGACATGATGGTACACAGTATATAACAGACATGATGGTACACAGTATATAACAGACATGATGGTACACAGTATATAACATACATGATGGTACACAGTATATAACAGACATGATGGTACACAGTATATAACATACATGATGGTACACAGTATATAACATACATGATGGTACACAGTATATAACAGACATGATGGTACACAGTATATAACAGACATGATGGTACACAATATATAACAGACATGATGGTACACAGTATATAACAGACATGATGGTACACAGTATATAACATACATGATGGTACACAGTATATAACAGACATGATGGTACACAGTATATAACATACATGATGGTACACAGTATATAACATACATGATGGTACACAGTATATAACAGACATGATGGTACACAGGAGATAACAGACATGATGGTACACAGTATATAACAGACATAATGGTACACAGTATATAACATACATGATGGTACACAGTATATAACAGACATGATGGAACACAGGAGATAACAGACATGATGGTACACAGTATATAACAGACATGATGGTACACAGTATATAACAGACATGATGGTACACAGTATATAACATACATGATGGTACACAGTATATAACATACATGATGGTACACAGTATATAACAGACATGATGGTACACAGTATATAACATACATGATGGTACACAGTATATAACATACATGATGGTACACAGTATATAACAGACATGATGGTACATAGTATATAACAGACATGATGGTACACAATATATAACAGACATGATGGTACACAGTATATAACAGACATGATGGTACACAGTATATAACATACATGATGGTACACAGTATATAACAGACATGATGGTACACAGTATATAACATACATGATGGTACACAGTATATAACATACATGATGGTACACAGTATATAACAGACATGATGGTACACAGGAGATAACAGACATGATGGTACACAGTATATAACAGACATAATGGTACACAGTATATAACATACATGATGGTACACAGTATATAACAGACATGATGGAACACAGGAGATAACAGACATGATGGTACACAGTATATAACAGACATGATGGTACACAGGAGATAACAGACATGATGGTACACAGTATATAACAGACATGATGGTTCACAGTATATAACAGACATGATGGTACACAGGAGATAGCATACATGATGGTACACAGTATATAACAGACATGATGGTACACAGTATATAACATACATGATGGTACACAGTATATAACATACATGATGGTACACAGTATATAACAGACATGATGGTACACAGTATATAACAGACATGATGGTACACAGTATATAACAGACATGATGGTACACAGTATATAACAGACATGATGGTACACAGTATATAACAGACATGATGGTACACAGTATATAACAGACATGATGGTACACAGTATATATCATACATGATGGTACACAGTATATAACAGACATGATGGTACACAGGAGATAACAGACATGATGGTACACAGTATATAACAGACATGATGGTACACCGTATATAACAGACATGATGGTACATAGTATATAACAGACATGATGGTACACAGTATATAACAGACATGATGGTACACAGTATATAACAGACATGATGGTACACAGTATATAACAGACATGATGGTACACCGTATATAACAGACATGATGGTACACAGTATATAACAGACATGATGGTACACAGTATATAACAGACATGATGGTACACAGTATATAACAGACATGATGGTACACAGTATATAACAGACATGATGGTACACAATATATAACAGACATGATGGTACACAGTATATAACAGACATGATGGTACACAGTATATAACAGACATGATGGTACACAGTATATAACATACATGATGGTACACAATATATAACAGACATGATGGTACACAGTATATAACAGACATGATGGTACACAGTATATAACAGACATGATGGTACACAGTATATAACAGATATGATGGTACACAATATATAACAGACAGGATGGTACACAGTATATAACAGACAAGATGGTACACAATATGTAACAGACCTGATGGTACACAGTATATAACAGACAGGATGGTACACAGTATATAAGAGAGAGGATGGTACAGAGTATATAACAGAGAGGATGGTACACAGTATATAACAGACAGGATGGTACACAGTATATAACAGAGAGGATGGTACAGAGTATATAACAGAGAGGATGGTACACAGTATATAATAGAGAGGATGGTACACAGTATATAACAGACAGGATGGTACACAGCATATAACAGACATGATGGTACACAGTATATAACAGAGGATGGTACAGAGTATATAACAGAGAGGATGGTACACAGTATATAACAGACAGGATGGTACACAGTATATAACAGAGAGGATGGTACACAGTATATAACAGAGAGGATGGTACACAGTATATAACAGGATGGTACACAGTATATAACAGACAAGATGGTACACAATATGTAACAGACCTGATGGTACACAGTATATAACAGACAGGATGGTACACAGTATATAAGAGAGAGGATGGTACAGAGTATATAACAGAGAGGATGGTACACATTATATGACAGACAGGATGGTACACAGTATATAACAGAGAGGATGGTACAGAGTATATAACAGAGATGATGGTACACAGTATATAACAGAGAGGATGGTACACAGTATATAACAGAGAGGATGGTACAGAGTATATAACAGAGATGATGGTACACAGTATATAACAGAGAGGATGGTACACATTATATGACAGACAGGATGGTACACAGCATATAACAGACATGATGGTACACAGTATATAACAGAGGATGGTACAGAGTATATAACAGAGAGGATGGTACACAGTATATAACAGACAGGATGGTACACAGTATATAACAGAGAGGATGGTACACAGTATATAACAGAGAGGATGGTACACAGTATATAACATGATGGTACACAGTATATAACAGACAGGATGGTACACAGTATATAACAGACATGATGGTACATAGTATATAACAGACATGATGATACACAGTATATAACAGACAGGATGGTACACAATATTAACAGACCTGATGGTACACAGTATATAACAGAGAGGATGGTACACAGTATATAACAGAGAGGATGGTACACAGTATATAACAGGATGGTACACAGTATATAACAGACATGATGGTAAACAGTATATAACAGACATGATGGTACATAGTATATAACAGACATGATTATACACAGTATATAACAGACAGGATGGTACACAATATTAACAGACCTGATGGTACACAGTATATAACAGACATGATGGTACACAGTATATAACAGACATGATGGTACACAGTATATAACAGACATGATAGTACATAGTATATAACAGACATGAGGGTACACAGTATATAACAGACATGATAGTACACAGGAAATAACAGACATGATTGAACATAGTATATAAGAGACATGATGATACACAGTATATAACAGACAGGATGGTACACAATATGTAACAGACCTGATGGTTCACAGTATATAACAGACATGATGGTACACAGTATATAACAGACATGATGGTACACAGTATATAACAGACATGATAGTACATAGTATATAACAGACATGAGGGTACACAGTATATAACAGACATGATAGTACACAGGAAATAACAGACATGATTGAACATAGTATATAAGAGACATGATGATACACAGTATATAACAGACAGGATGGTACACAATATGTAACAGACCTGATGGTTCACAGTATATAACAGACATAATGGTACACAGTATATAACAGACATGATAGCACAGGGTATAACAGACATGATGGTGCACAGTATATAACAGACATAATGGTGGAGCAACTCTACTTCAAACATTCCCAGCGTTTTTATTGGTGGAGCAACTCCAAACATTCCCAGGGTTCTTATTGGTGGGGAAACTCTCCTTCAAACATTCCCAGGGTTCTTACTCTTGGAGCAACTCTCCTTCAAACATTTCCAGGGTTCTTATTGGTGGAGTAACTCTCCTTCAAACATTCCCAGGGTTCTTATTGGTGGAGCAATTCTTCTTCAAACATTCCCAGGGTTCTTATTGGCGGAGCAACTCTCCTTCAAACATTCCCAGGGTTCTTATTGGTGGAGTAACTCTCCTTCAAACATTCCCAGGGTTCTCATTGGTGGAGAAACTCTCCTTCAAACATTCCCTGGGCTCTCATTGGTGGAGCAACTCTCCTTCAAGCATTTTCAGCGTTGTTATTGGTGGAGCAACTCTCCTTCAAACACTTTCAGCGTTGTTATTCGTGGAGCAACGCTCCTTCAAACATTCCCAGGGTTCTTATTGGTGGAGCAACTCTCCTTTAAACATTCCCAGGGTTCTTATTGGTGGAGTAACTCTCCTTCAAACATTCCCTGGGTTTTTATTGATGGAGCAACTCTCCTTCAAGCATTTTCAGCGTTCTTATTGGTGGAGCAACTCTCCTTCAAATATTCCTTGGGTTCTTGTTGGTGGAGCAACTCTCCTTCAAACATTTTCAGCGTTCTTATTGGTGGAGCAACTCTCCTTCAAACATTTCCAGCTATCATATTGGTGGAGCAACTCTCCTTCAAACATTTCCAGCGTTCCTATTGGTTGATCCAATCCTTCAAACATTTCCAGCGATCCTATTGGTTGAGGATGAGAGTCATCAGGGGCGAGGTGAGCAGGAGAGCTCAGTCACCTGCCTGCAGCAGGCCAGGAAGGGTGGGGTGTGTCGCTCCCTTCCTTCACTTCCTTCACTGAACGCACCCAAAATCAACCATTTTTTTAAGTCGATAGATTATGCAGACATGCAACTTACGTCTACATGAAAGTGTCATCATGGCCTGTAAGGTGTGTTTTGTGGGATTGTGACGAGGCGGAGGATTGATGGTGATGTGTTTAAGTGAATCATTGAAAATGAAAGTGAACCAAAACGGATCTCAAGTGAAAATGAAAACATGAAGACGGACGCAGTGACGCTTCGTTCACCGGGAACTGACACTACAAGTCTGGATTTTTCCCACCCATGAATGAATAAATTTATATTAATCTGCACCAACAAAGGTAAGAATATATATATATATATATATATATATATATATATATATATATATATATATATATATATATATATATATATTAGCTTAACCGAGTGCACTGTATCTGTTTACCAATTCTCCACACAAGGATTCTTGTTATGTCGTCTGGCAAGTTGAAGGATGACTTACTGCTCCTTCTCTTCATCCTTCTCCTCTTCCTCTTCCTCTTCTTCTTCCTCTTCTTCTTCTTCCTCCTCCTCCTCCTCCTACTCCTCCTACTCCTACTCCTACTCCTCCTCCTCCTCCTCCTACTCCTACTCTTCCTCCTCCTGTGTGTTTCATCAGAATGTGATATCCAGGTAGGGAAAACTGCATGTGCTATCATCTCCGCGAGTGTTGTCTCTGTGAGTGCTATGATGTCTGGGGACGCCTCTCTTATTCACTCCTTCCCTGACTTGCTCACTATCCCTAATGACTTAAAGTGTTATTCACTCTTTTCCAGACTTTCTCACTATCTTTAATATCTTAAACTGTGTAGCCAGAGACCATGTCTGATGTAATTCTCTCACTCTCTTCATTTCTAAGAGGAGATATGATCACACTATACAAATTGCTCCAAGCCTTAAAGCTGGGTTATTAACGTTGAGGATAATTAAATCAGGGTCCTAGGTTAATTAACCAGGATGCGACTCAGGACAGATACCTAACTCCGAGGTGCTAGTTTACTAGACAGGAGCTGTAACTCGACTTCTGCAACCACAAAGAAAAGAGCACACACACACACAGGAACAAGGGAATACAGCTGAAAGTTAAAGACTGAAATCAGCCACAGGGATGTTAGGAAGTATTTCTTCAGTCATAGAATTGTCAGGAAGTGGAATAATCTGGAAAGTGATGTAGTGGAGGCAGGATCCATACATAACTTTAAGGAGAGGTATGATAAAGCTTATGGAGCAGGAAGAGAGTGAACCTAGTAGCGACCAGTGAAGAGGCAGGGCCAGGAACTGTGACTTGACCCCTGTAACCACATATGAGCGCGCGCACACACACACACACACACACACACACACACACACACACACACACACACACACACACACACACACACACACACACACACACACACACACACACAATACCAGCTCGCTGGTCGCCCACATCGGCCATTACAAAGACATTTCAAAACCTATTTAATTTTGCTGTGAACATTCTCTCTCTCTCTCTCTCTCTCTCTCTCTCTCTCTCTCTCTCTCTCTCTCTCTCTCTCTCTCTCTCTCTCTCAAGAAGCGGTAATTATGCGATCTCAACACGAAAATCTATATGCTAAACGAGTCTATAACTCAAAACAATGGAATGAAACTACGAGGTAAGAGATACAACACGAACGTATGTGAAGTTTTTTTTAGCAAACGAAATTATAAGAGAATAAAAGAAAGTACCAATTGAAGTTATTAGTACCAAGACAATACTGTCATGAACCAGCTGAAGTTATTAGTACCAAGACAATACTGTCATGAACCAGCTGAAGTTATCAGTACCAAGACAATACTGTCATGAACCAGCTGAAGTTATTAGTACCAAGACAATACTGTCATGAACCAGCTGAAGTTATTAGTACCAAGATAACACTGTCATGAACCAGCTGAAGTTATTAGTACCAAGACAATACTGTCATGAACCAGCTGAAGTTATTAGTACCAAGACAATACTGTCATGAACCAGCTGAAGTTATCAGTACCAAGACAATACTGTCATGAACCAGCTGAAGTTATTAGTACCAAGATAACACTGTCATGAACCAGCTGAAGTTATTAGTACCAAGACAATACTGTCATGAACCAGCTGAAGCTATAAGTATCAAGACAATACTGTCATGAACCAGCTGAAGCTATAAGTATCAAGACAATACTGTCATGAACCAGCTGAAGCTATAAGTATCAAGACAATACTGTCATGAACCAGCTGAAGTTATTAGTACCAAGACAATACTGTCATGAACCAGCTGAAGTTATTAGTACCAAGACAATACTGTCATGAACCAGCTGAAGCTATTAGTACCAAGACAACACTGTCATGAACCAGCTGAAGTTATTAGTACCAAGACAATACTGTCATGAACCAGCTGAAGTTATTAGTACCAAGACAATACTGTCATGAACCAGCTGAAGTTATTAGTACCAAGACAATACTGTCATGAACCAGCTGAAGCTATTAGTACCAAGACAACACTGTCATGAACCAGCTGAAGTTATTAGTATCAAGACAACACTGTCATGAACCAGCTGAAGTTATTAGTACCAAGATAACACTGTCATGAACCAGCTGAAGTTATTATTACCAAGACAATACTGTCATGAACCAGCTGAAGTTATTAGTACCAAGACAATACTGTCATGAACCAGCTGAAGCTATTAGTACCAAGACAACACTGTCATGAACCAGCTGAAGTTATTAGTACCAAGACAATACTGTCATGAACCAGCTGAAGCTATAAGTATCAAGACAATACTGTCATGAACCAGCTGAAGTTATTAGTACCAAGACAATACTGTCATGAACCAGATGAAGTTATTAGTACCAAGACAATACTGTCATGAACCAGCTGAAGTTATTAGTATCAAGACAACACTGTCATGAACCAGCTGAAGTTATTAGTACCAAGACAATACTGTCATGAACCAGCTGAAGTTATTAGTACCAAGACAATACTGTCATGAACCAGCTGAAGTTATTAGTATCAAGACAATACTGTCATGAACCAGCTGAAGTTATTAGTACCAAGACAATACTGTCATGAACCAGCTGAAGTTATTAGTATCAAGACAATACTGTCATGAACCAGCTGAAGTTATTAGTACCAAGACAATACTGTCATGAACCAGCTGAAGTTATTAGTACCAAGACAATACTGTCATGAACCAGCTGAAGTTATTAGTACCAAGACAATACTGTCATGAACCAGATGAAGTTATTAGTACCAAGACAATACTGTCATGAACCAGCTGAAGTTATTAGTATCAAGACAACACTGTCATGAACCAGCTGAAGTTATTAGTACCAAGACAATACTGTCATGAACCAGCTGAAGTTATTAGTACCAAGACAATACTGTCATGAACCAGCTGAAGTTATTAGTATCAAGACAACACTGTCATGAACCAGCTGAAGTTATTAGTACCAAGACAATACTGTCATGAACCAGCTGAAGTTATTAGTACCAAGACAATACTGTCATGAACCAGCTGAAGCTATTAGTACCAAGACAATACTGTCATGAACCAGCTGAAGTTATTAGTATCAAGACAACACTGTCATGAACCAGCTGAAGTTATTAGTACCAAGACAATACTGTCATGAACCAGCTGAAGTTATTAGTACCAAGACAATACTGTCATGAACCAGCTGAAGTTATTAGTACCAAGACAATACTGTCATGAACCAGCTGAAGTTATTAGTACCAAGACAATACTGTCATGAGCCAGCTGAAGTTATTAGTATCAAGACAACACTGTCATGAACCAGCTGAAGTTACTAGTACCAAGACAACACTGTCATGAGCCAGCTGAAGTTATCAGTACCAAGACAATACTGTCATGAACCAGCTGAAGCTATAAGTACCAAGACAATACTGTCATGAACCAGCTGAAGCTATAAGTATCAAGACAATACTGTCATAAACCAGCTGAAGTTATTAGTACCAAGACAACACTGTCATGAACCAACTGAAGTTATCAGTACCAAGACAATACTGTCATGAACCAGCTGAAGTTATCAGTACCAAGACAGCACTGTCATGAACCAGGTGAAGTTATTAGTACCAAGACAACACTGTCATGAACCAGCTGAAGTTATCAGTACCAAGACAACATTGTCATGAACCAGCTGAAGTTATCAGTACCAAGACAACATTGTCATGAACCAGCTGAAGCTATAAGTACCAAGACAATACTGTCATGAACCAGCTGAAGCTATAAGTATCAAGACAATACTGTCATGAACCAGCTGAAGTTATTAGTACCAAGACAATACTGTCATGAACCAGCTGAAGTTATTAGTACCAAGACAATACTGTCATGAACCAGCTGAAGCTATTAGTACCAAGACAACACTGTCATGAACCAGCTGAAGTTATTAGTACCAAGACAATACTGTCATGAACCAGCTGAAGTTATTAGTACCAAGACAATACTGTCATGAACCAGCTGAAGTTATTAGTACCAAGACAATACTGTCATGAACCAGCTGAAGCTATTAGTACCAAGACAACACTGTCATGAACCAGCTGAAGTTATTAGTATCAAGACAACACTGTCATGAACCAGCTGAAGTTATTAGTACCAAGATAACACTGTCATGAACCAGCTGAAGTTATTAGTACCAAGACAATACTGTCATGAACCAGCTGAAGTTATTAGTACCAAGACAATACTGTCATGAACCAGCTGAAGCTATTAGTACCAAGACAACACTGTCATGAACCAGCTGAAGTTATTAGTACCAAGACAATACTGTCATGAACCAGCTGAAGTTATTAGTATCAAGACAATACTGTCATGAACCAGCTGAAGTTATTAGTATCAAGACAACACTGTCATGAACCAGCTGAAGTTATTAGTACCAAGACAATACTGTCATGAACCAGCTGAAGTTATTAGTACCAAGACAATACTGTCATGAACCAGCTGAAGTTATTAGTACCAAGACAATACTGTCATGAACCAGCTGAAGTTATTAGTACCAAGACAATACTGTCATGAGCCAGCTGAAGTTATTAGTATCAAGACAACACTGTCATGAACCAGCTGAAGTTATTAGTACCAAGACAATACTGTCATGAACCAGCTGAAGCTATAAGTACCAAGACAATACTGTCATGAACCAGCTGAAGCTATAAGTATCAAGACAATACTGTCATGAACCAGGTGAAGTTATTAGTACCAAGACAACACTGTCATGAACCAGCTGAAGTTATAAGTACCATGACAGCACTGTCATGAACCAGGTGAAGTTATTAGTACCAAGACAACACTGTCATGAACTAGCTGAAGTTATCAGTATCAAGACAACACTGCCATGAACCAGCTGAAGTTATCAGTACCAAGACAGCACTGTCATGAACCAGGTGAAGTTATTAGTACCAAGACAACACTGTCATGAACCAGCTGAAGTTATCAGTACCAAGACAATACTGTCATGAACCAGCTGAAGTTATTAGTACCAAGACAATACTGTCATGAACCAGCTGAAGTTATTAGTACCAAGACAATACTGTCATGAACCAGCTGAAGTTATTAGTACCAAGACAATACTGTCATGAGCCAGCTGAAGTTATTAGTATCAAGACAACACTGTCATGAACCAGCTGAAGTTATTAGTACCAAGACAATACTGTCATGAACCAGCTGAAGCTATAAGTACCAAGACAATACTGTCATGAACCAGCTGAAGCTATAAGTATCAAGACAATACTGTCATGAACCAGGTGAAGTTATTAGTACCAAGACAACACTGTCATGAACCAGCTGAAGTTATAAGTACCATGACAGCACTGTCATGAACCAGGTGAAGTTATTAGTACCAAGACAACACTGTCATGAACTAGCTGAAGTTATCAGTATCAAGACAACACTGCCATGAACCAGCTGAAGTTATCAGTACCAAGACAGCACTGTCATGAACCAGGTGAAGTTATTAGTACCAAGACAACACTGTCATGAACCAGCTGAAGTTATCAGTACCAAGACAATACTGTCATGAACCAGCTGAAGTTATAAGTACCAAGACAATACTGTCATGAACCAGGTGAAGTTATTAGTACCAAGACAACACTGTCATGAACCAGCTGAAGTTATCAGTACCAAGACAATACTGTCATGAACCAGCTGAAGTTATTAGTACCAAGACAATACTGTCATGAACCAGCTGAAGTTATTAGTACCAAGACAACACTGTCATGAACCAGCTGAAGTTATCAGTACCAAGACAACATTGTCATGAACCAGCTGAAGCTATAAGTACCAAGACAATACTGTCATTTAGTGCCAGCTGGACAAGCACTTTGTAAACACCTGTCCTCCAGCTACTACGCTGAGGTAAACTGAAATCAACGTATTTCTGATGATTGTTCAGCACCTGAAGGAGGACGACCAGTTGACAACAAGTCTGACAAGTTAACAGTAGTAGTACGCTATATTAATGACAGTAGAACTTATAGTAACCAATAGTTTACCTGGAGTTTACCTGGAGAGAGTTTCGGGGGTCAACGCCCCCGCGGCCCGGTCTGTGACCAGGCCTCCTGGTGGATCAGCGCCTGATCAACCAGGCTGTTGCTGCTGGCTGCACGCAAACCAACGTACGAGCCACAGCCCGGCTGATCAGGAACTGCCTTCAGGTGCCTGTCCAGTGCCAGCTTGAAGACTGCCAGGGGTCTGTTGGTAATCCCCCTTATGTGTGCTGGGAGGCAGTTGAACAGTCTCGGTCCCCTGACACTTATTGTATGGTCTCTTAACGTGCTAGTGACACCCCTGCTTTTCATTGGGGGGATGGTGCATCGTCTGCCAAGTCTTTTGCTTTCGTAGTGAGTGATTTTCGTGTGCAAGTTCGGTACTAGTCCCTCTAGGATTTTCCAGGTGTATATAATCATGTATCTCTCCCTCCTGCGTTCCAGGGAATACAGGTTTAGAAACCTCAAGCGCTCCCAGTAATTGAGGTGTTTTATCTCCGTTATGCGCGCCGTGAAAGTTCTCTGTACATTTTCTAGGTCGGCAATTTCACCTGCCTTGAAAGGTGCTGTTAGAGTGCAGCAATATTCCAGCCTAGATAGAACAAGTGACCTGAAGAGTGTCATCATGGGCTTGGCCTCCCTAGTTTTGAAGGTTCTCATTATCCATCCTGTCATTTTTCTAGCAGATGCGATTGATACAATGTTATGGTCCTTGAAGGTGAGATCCTCCGACATAATCACTCCCAGGTCTTTGACGTTGGTGTTTCGCTCTATTTTGTGGCCAGAATTTGTTTTGTACTCTGATGAAGATTTAATTTCCTCATGTTTACCATATCTGAGTAATTGAAATTTCTCATCGTTGAACTTCATATTGTTTTCTGCAGCCCACTGAAAGATTTGGTTGATGTCCGCCTGGAGCCTTGCAGTGTCTGCAATGGAAGACACTGTCATGCAGATTCGGGTGTCATCTGCAAAGGAAGACACGGTGCTGTGGCTGACATCCTTGTCTATGTCGGATATGAGGATGAGGAACAAGATGGGAGCTAGTACTGTGCCTTGTGGAACAGAGCTTTTCACCGTAGCTGCCTCGGACTTTACTCTGTTGACGACTACTCTCTGTGTTCTGTTAGTGAGGAAATTATAGATCCATCGACCAACTTTTCCTGTTATTCCTTTAGCGCGCAGTTTGTGCGCTATTACGCCATGGTCACACTTGTCGAAGGCTTTTGCAAAGTCTGTATATATTACATCTGCATTCTTTTTGTCTTCTAGTGCATTTAGGACCTTGTCGTAGTGATCCAGTAGTTGAGACAGACAGGAGCGACCTGTTCTAAACCCATGTTGCCCTGGGTTGTGTAACTGATGGGTTTCTAGATGGGTGGTGATCTTGCTTCTTAGGACCCTTTCAAAGATTTTTATGATATGGGATGTTAGTGCTATTGGTCTGTAGTTCTTTGCTGTTGCTTTACTGCCCCCTTTGTGGAGTGGGGCTATGTCTGTTGTTTTTAGTAACTGAGGGACGACCCCCGTGTCCATGCTCCCTCTCCATAGGATGGAAAAGGCTCGTGATAGGGGCTTCTTGCAGTTCTTGATGAACACAGAGTTCCATGAGTCTGGCCTTGGGGCAGAGTGCATGGGCATGTCATTTATCGCCTGTTCGAAGTCATTTGGCGTCAGGATAACATCGGATAGGCTTGTGTTAATCAAATTTTGTGGCTCTCTCATAAAAAATTCATTTTGATCTTCGACTCTCAGTCTGGTTAGCGGCTTGCTAAAAACTGAGTCATATTGGGACTTGAGTAGCTCACTCATTTCCTTGCTGTCATCTGTGTAGGACCCATCTTGTTTAAGTAGGGGCCCAATACTGGACGTTGTTCTCGATTTTGATTTGGCATAGGAGAAGAAATACTTTGGGTTTCTTTCGATTTCATTTATGGCTTTTAGTTCTTCCCGCGATTCCTGACTCCTAAAGGATTCTTTTAGCTTAAGTTCGATGCTTGCTATTTCTCTGACCAGTGTCTCCCTGCGCATTTCTGATATATTGACCTCTTTTAGCCGCTCTGTTATTCTTTTCCGTCGCCTGTAAAGGGAGCGCCTGTCTCTTTCTATTTTACATCTACTCCTCCTTTTTCTTAGAGGAATAAGCCTTGTGCATACATCGAGTGCCACCGAGTTAATCTGTTCTAGGCATAAGTTTGGGTCTGTGTTGCTTAGTATATCTTCCCAGCTTATATCGGTTAGGACTTGGTTTACTTGGTCCCACTTTATGTTTTTGTTATTGAAGTTGAATTTGGTGAATGCTCCCTCGTGACTAGTCTCATTTTGTCGGTCTGGGGCTCCACGCATACATGTCTTAACCTCAATTATGTTGTGATCTGAGTATATTGTTTTTGATATGGTGACATTTCTTATCAGATCATCATTGTTAGTGAAGATGAGGTCTAGTGTATTCTCCAGTCTAGTAGGCTCTATTATTTGCTGGTTTAAATTGAATTTTGTGCAGAGATTTAAAAGCTCGTGTGAGTGTGAGTTTTCATCAGAGCTGCCTCCTGGTGTTATTACTGCAACAATATTATTTGCTATATTCCTCCATTTTAGGTGCCTTAAGTTGAAATCCCCCAGGAGCAAGATGTTGGGTGCAGGAGCTGGAAGATTTTCCAGACAGTGGTCAATTTTTAACAGCTGTTCCTGGAATTGCTGGGATGTTGCATCCGGAGGCTTGTAGACTACCACAATGACTAGGTTTTGGTTCTCGACCTTTACTGCTAAAACTTCCACTACGTCATTTGAGGCATTAAGCAGTTCTGTGCAAACAAGTGACTCTGCAATGTACAGGCCAACCCCCCCCCTTTTGCCTGTTCACTCTGTCACATCTGTATAGGTTGTAACCTGGGATCCATATTTCGTTGTCCAAGTGATCCTTTATGTGGGTCTCAGTGAAAGCCGCGAACATTGCCTTTGCCTCTGCAAGCAGTCCACGGATGAAAGGTATTTTGTTGTTTATTGCTGGCTTTAGACCCTGTATATTTGCAAAGAAGAATGTTATCGGACTGGTGGTATTGTTGGTACTGGGGGGGGATTTTTTTTCCGGCATTAGTATCTGTATCTGTTGGTTTGGAGTGGAGGCCATCGACTGTGGTTCCACTCCAGGAATGACTGGATTTGGTGTACGATTTCTGCCATTTCCTGCCAGTTTTTTTTCCTTCCTGGCACTAAAAAACCTCTCCCTCTTGAGTGGCTGTGGCTACCCAGGTTTTCCCATGGCCTGGATGTTTTGTATCTTTTTGTCCCCTTTAGATGGTATGCCTGGCAATTTAAGTTATAGCACAGTCTTTCCTGTACTGAAGAGGTACACATTTCAGGGTGAAAAAGCTTACAGGAAGGGAGTTTGCATTTTCCTGTTGTCATATGGGCATGACATTTTCTAGGGTGGTCATAGTTGCATGTCCCATCTGTTTTTCCAGATTTCCCATGCCAGCAGATACCAAGTGCATAGTATGTGCACAGGCTTGGTTTCCGTTTGCCTTGGGTTTCTGTGACTGTATTCCCTGTTGGTGCATGTTTCCCTGTCTTATTCCTATCCTCCTTAGCACCAACAATGGAGCTCCCACCAGTTGTTTTTGGTAATTTATCCTCACTATTGCTATTGGAGTCCTCTTGTTTGCTATTTCCTGCGGTATTTCTGGTTTGCAATATTGGTTTTATCTTATCTTTGACTACACTTGTTTCCCTACTATGGCTCCTGTCCTCTATGAGGTCATTTATATGTATTCCTTCCTGCGTATAATTCCCGACTACCTGGACAAAATCTCCAGCTTCACCATTACTGTCTACCAGGACAGTATCTCCAGCTTCACCATTTCTGTCTCCCAGGACAGCACCTCCAGCTTCACCATTACTGTCTCCCAGGACAGCACTATCAGCCCCACATTTACTGACTACCAGGACATCACCTCCAGCCTTACAGTTTGTGACTACATGGCCAGTATCAAGGGCAGTACCATTCAGCCCGGACTTTTTATGTTCCCATCTGTTGTAGAAAGCTTCCAGGTTTTCTATGAAAGCAGCTTTGATGTTATCCTCTTTTAATACCCTTGTGATTTTAGTCCACAGATTTTCCTCATTTGGGCATACCCAAAAACACTTCTCTGTTTTAATACTGCTTGTAGCTAGTTCTGGGATATCTGCACAAGGAGCGTGACACCAATTTCCACAAAAATGACAATTTATCCATGTGGAGGCCCGTTTGTTTGACTGACCACAGACTACACACAGCTTCATAATGATTTGAATGGTTGATTTACTGCAAGTCTACTAGCAACCTCTTGAATATTATATTAATAACCTTAAATGAAGCTCTAGCTATTTGTATTTCTGTTTCTAACTCTTTTTGTATATTGGACAGCTTACCGTCACGTTCCTGATTTTTAATGTTTGTGTTTATAAGGGCGCCTACAAACCCATCCGTTTACAGTCTGCTTTATTGTCCAACGAAACTGTTTGAAACCAGTCCCGGGTTCGGACCAGTCAAGGGTTCGGACCAGTCAAGGGTTCGGACCAGTCGATCTGCTCTGATCAGTGGGTCACTTATTTAAAACATACTGGTCGGTGATTTGAGCTAACACATGAAGGATCTACTGGAAATTATCTACCCGAGTAATATGTGATTTGACTGATACAAAAGTATAACTTGCGTGTTGAAGAGCCGGTGATATCTGGCAGCTCCTACAATGACGTACAGTCGACCTCTTTGTTTATCAATCGCTGTATCTGGCTTTTCTATTTTTGTTTTTCCGTCTCCACCACAATAAATGCTATATTATCACTATAATAGACCACTGGTAGACATAACTCTCTGAGTAACACCTGTAGTTAAGATAGTAGCAGTAGCTAAGATAGTAACAGTAGTTAAGATAGTAACAGCAATTAAGATAGTAACAGTAGTTAAGATAGTAACAGTAGTTAAGATAGTATAGTAGTTAAGATAGTAGCAGTAGTTAAGATAGTAATAGTAGTTAAGATAGTAACAGTAATTAAGATAGTAACAGTAGTTAAGATAGTAACAGTAGTTAAGATAGTACAGTAGTTAAGATAGTAGCAGTAGTTAAGATAGTAACAGTAGTTAAGATAGTAACAGTAATTAAGATAGTAACAGTAGTTAAGATAGTACAGTAGTTAAGATAGTAGCAGTAGTTAAGATAGTAACAGTAGTTAAGAGAGTAACAGTAATTAAGATATTAGCAGTAGTTAAGATAGTTAAGATAGTAACAGTAGTTAAGACAGTAACAGTAGTTAAGGTAGTAACTAGTTAAGATAATAACAGTACTAGTATCGTAGAGATAGTTGTAACAACTACCATCCACTACCATCTCTCCCGTAAGCACCATACCAGTTCACCATCATGGTATGGTGTATCTTCCCAGGGTGTCATGGGCATAATGTCCTGAGTGGAGCGTAGGGAGAGAGCCTTCTGCTTTACTATCCTTGCCTCAAACACCTAGATAGTACACGATAATCTATAGTCTTTAATCTAGATAGACGTAGGTAGTTCATCTCAGCAGATAGGCCACGTGTGGACCAAGTAAGTCTTTCACATATTCTGTATCTCTCTCTCTCTCTCTCTCTCTCTCTCTCTCACACACACACACAGAGCGTGTCGATGCACTTACAAACACCTGGGAACAATAGTCGGATGACAGAGCACAAACAAGAACAAGGCGAGGCTGGCCACATCCAGGAAAATACCTCATGGAGCTCCAGCCTCTTGTTCCTCGGATCAAACCTGATCACTCTCCATTCTCCTTAAATATAAGACCATATCACCAACAATACTCATAAATCACAGAGTATCAGCGACACAAGCAAGGTAGACACACCTAGAAACAGCATTCAGAGACTCTAACACAGAATCCTTTAGAACCTCATATATGGCATATGTCAGGTGAGTCACTGAGTACACAGCCCCAACATGAAGCCCACATCTGGCCAAGCACTTGAAGAAACTGGACAAGTTCCAAGGGTTTACAACCAGACTAGTATCAGAAGTGAGAGGAATGTACTATGAGGAAATGTTGAGGGCACTGAACCTGACCACCTTGGACGAGAGAAGGACAAGAAGAGACATGATCACTACATACAAAATCTTTAGAGGAATTGATAGGACTGATAGAGACAGATTGTTCGTATTAAGAGGACCAGGATCTGTCAGCAGTGTTACTGTGTACTTGTAGCATAACTTAGATAATTGCAGCTACTTCATAGACAGCCTCGATCGAGCTTCCCTTTCTCTCTACTGATCTCTTTTGTTAATCTCTACCATCATTGATTCTATTACAATGATTTATCATATATAATTTGTAATGCATTATAATCAATTATCATTTTGCCTACAGTCTATAGCGTGTGTAAGTTAGTTGTATGTTGGGACGCCATACGTTAGTGTTGCCGAGCTGTCAGTAGTGTTACTGTGTATTTGTGTGGCATACTTAGATAATCCCAGCTACTGTATCGATAGGCTCCCGTGGTAGCTATGACGTCAAGAGACCCTCACACGTGAGTGATAGGCCAGAGGCCCAACTCTCAGTCACAGAGTTCCACGCTAGGCATAGACTAGGCTCGACAGGCAGGCCTGGGCTATCCTCAAGACTCTCTTAATTATATTCCTCTTAGACATCAAACGTGTGTATTTCTTACTCAATATCTCCTCACGAACCTTCACGACAGCTCATGGAGACGCAGGTGGAAGCTGAAGACACAGATGATAGTGATGTCAGGAAGTACTTCTTTAGTCTCTGGCTGGTTGAAAAGCGGAATAACTTGGATGACGCAGCAGTGATGGAGGCAAACTCAATACACAGCTTCAATACTAGATATGAGAAGACCGAAGAAGTCAGTGATATTGATCAATGTATATGTGTGTGTACTCACCTAATTGTGGTTGCAGGTATGTGTGTGTGTGCTCACCTTTTTGTGATTATAAGGGGTCAAGTCGCAGCTCCTGGCCCCGACTCATCGCTGGTCGCTACTAAATATGTGTGTGTGTGTGTGTGTGTGTGTGAGAGAGAGAGAGAGAGAGAGAATCATATCAATGTATATACACTGATACACACACACTTGTGTGTATATACACCAAGGAATACACTTCTCCGTGTGTATATTCGCTAAGTGATGGATATTACAGGTGATAAGGAGTGTTTGCTTCAGTTCCCATCACCTCTGCACTCAGGAAATGGCAAATTATTACTCACAAGAACAAACAGTGTGTGACTGGCCGGGATTCGAACCCGAGTCGTCTAGGCAGCTTCCCGGGCAGCTAGCTAAACCCTGGAGGACCTAGACCACCACACCACCATGAAACCAGCCAAGAGGCGGGGCCAGGAGCTGTGACTCGACCCCCTGCAACCACAAATATATGAGTTGAAGAAGGAAATTAGCTTCTGAGTTTACTTGTTAGTTTCTGGATTTATTGGTTAGTTTTTGGGTTTATTTGTTAGTTCCTAGGTTTATTAGTTTTTTGGGTTTATTTGTTAGTTTCCGGGTTTATTTGTTAGTTTCTGGGTTTATTTGTTAGTTTCTGGGTTTATTTGTTAGTTTCTGGGTTTATTTGTTAGTTTCTGGGTTTATTTGTTAGTTTCTGGGTTTATTTGTTAGTTTCCGGGTTTATTAGTTTCTGGGTTTATTTGTTAGTTTCCGGGTTTATTAGTTTCTGGGTTTATTTGTTAGTTACTGGGTTTATGTGTTAGTTTCTGGGTTTATTTGCTAGTTTCTGGGTTTATTTGCTAGTTTCTGGGTTTATTTGTTAGTTTCTGGGTTTATTTGTTAGTTTCTGGGTTTATTTGTTAGTTTCTGGGTTTATTTGTTAGTTTCCGGGTTTATTAGTTTCTGGGTTTATTTGTTAGTTACTGGGTTTATGTGTTAGTTTCTGGGTTTATTTGTTAGTTTCTGGGTTTATTTGTTAGTTTCTGGGTTTATTTGTTAGTTTCTGGGTTTATTTGTTAGTTCCTGGGTTTATTTGTTAGTTTTTGGGTTTATTTGTTAGTTCCTGGGTTTATTTGTTAGTTCCTGGGTTTATTTGCTAGTTCCGGGGTTTATTTGTTAGTTTCTGGGTATATTTATTAGTCCCTGGATTATTTATCTATTTCGTAATAATAAGGAAAATTTATGGATTTTCTTTTAAATGAATTAAGGGTGAGACGGTACGACATCTTCCGCGGTAACCTCCGGCAGAAATTCATCATGGCGGCCGGGGTGGGTGGCTGGCGGGGACAAAGGCCGGGAAGATCCAGCCTGAGAACTACTGAAGTCAGCAAATTATCCCTGTCCGGTGCAGGTGGTGGGGGAATTGACCGTGGCTGGGGGGGGGGGGAGTTCGTGTACTTACCTGTTTGTGGTTGCAGGGGTTGATTCATAGCTCCTGGCCCCGCCTCTTTGCTGGTCACTACTAGGTCCTCTCTCTCCCTGCTCCATGAGCTTTATCCTACCTCCTCTTAAAGCTATGTATGAATCCTGCCTCCACTACGTCACTCTCCAGACTATTCCACTTCCTGACAACTTTGTGACTGAAGAAATACTTCCTAACATCCCTGTGATTTATATGAGTCTTCAACTTCCAGTTGTGATCCCTCGTTGCTGTGTCCCATCTCTGGAACATTCTGTCCCTATCCACCTTCTCAGTATTTTATATGTTGTTATCATGTCTCCCCTGTCCCTCCTGTCCTCCAGTGGAGTCAGGTCGATTTCCCTTAACCTCTCCTCGTAAGACATACCCCTTAGTTTCCCTAACCTCTCCTTATAGGACATACCCCTTAGTTTCCCTAACCTCTCCTTATAGGACATACCCCTTAGTTTCCCTAACCTCTCCTTATAGGACATACCCCTTAGTTTCCCTAACCTCTCCTTATAGGACATACCCCTTAGTTTCCCTAACCTCTCCTTATAGGACTTACCCCTTAGTTTCCCTAACCTCTCCTTATAGGACATACCCCTTAGTTCCCCTAACCTCTCCTTATAGGACTTACCCCTTAGTTTCCCTAACCTCTCCTTATAGGACATACCCCTTAGTTCCCCTAACCTCTCCTTATAGGACTTACCCCTTAGTTCCCCTAACCTCTCCTTGTAGGACATACCCCTTAGTTCCCCTAACCTCTCCTTATAGGACTTACCCCTTAGTTCCCCTAACCTCTCCTTGTAGGACATACCCCTTAGTTCCCCTAACCTCTCCTTATAGGATATACCGCTAACTCTGGGACTAGTCTTGTTGCAAACTTTAGCACTTTCTCTAATTTCTTGACGTGTTTCACTAAGTGTGGGTTCCATAGTGGTGCTGCATACTCCAATATGAGCCTGACGTATACACTGTACAATGTCGCGAATGACTCATTACTTTCATGTCTAAAAGCTAGTCTTAGATTCGCCAGGCTCTTGTTTGCTGCATCAGTTACTTGGTTGATGTGCGCCTCAGGTGATATGCTCGGTGTGATGCTCACCCCAAGATGAGTATCATACCGACCATCACTCATTGTTTCCTTATTGTTAAATATGTCTTGATCCACTGAAGTGCACTCCTCTAGTTCTTGTGACACTCTCTTGTGCACTGCTGTATGATACCTCTATCTTGATATACCTTTGATGAGTTGCGAGAGTTTTTCTACACTCGAAGCCTGGCTTTGGGCTAGGCTTGTCTGGTGTTAGCCTCATCAACAAAGTTGTTGCTGCTGGTGGTGGCCCGCTGGCCCACAGCCTGGTTGATCTGGCACCTGGTGAAGATACTTGTCCAGTTTCCTCTTGAAGACTTCTACACTTGTTCCAGCAGTGTTTCTGATATCTTCTGGTAAGATGTTGAATAATCTGGGACCACGAATGTTGATACAGTGTTTTCGTATTGTGCTCATCGTACCCCTGCTTTTCACTGGGTTTATTTTACACTTCCTCCCATATCTCTCACTCCAGTATGTTGTTATGGCAGTGTGCAGATATGGGACCAGGCCCTCGAGTACTTTCCAGGTATATATTATCATGTATCTCTCTCCTCCGCTCCAGTGAGTACATATTTAGGAATTTAAGGCGTTCCCAGTAATTTTAATACTGGCTCTGTGTGGGCAGTAAATGATCTCTGTATTTGTTCCAGCTCTGATATTTCTCCTGCCTTGAACGGGGCCGTCAACACTGAACAATTTTCTAAATGAGGGAGCACAAGTGATTTGAAAAGTGTCACCATTGGCATTATTTCCCTTGTTGTTAAAGTTCTCATTACTCACTCCGTTATCTTTCTGGCTGTCGTGACCTTTGTCTTATTGTGCTCTTTGAAAGAAAGGTCAGTCGACATAGTTATTCCCAAGTCTTTTGTTTGGTGACCCTCTTGAGTTTTGTATACAGTGTTCCTTTTGAGTTCTTCATTCTTTCAGTACCTAAGCAGCTGCAACTTATCACCATTGAACGTCATGTTGTTTTCCACTGACCACTTGAAAACACTGCTTATATCTTCCTGTAATTTTTCAGTGTCCTCTACCGTAGCGACTTTCATGCTTATTTTAGTGTCATCTGCAAATGATGATACAAAACTGTGACGGGTGTTTTTATCTACGTCTGTTATGAGGGTGAGAAACAGCAGAGGTGCCAGGACAGTGCCTTGGGGCACTGAGCTTTTTACCTCGCTGATGCTAAATTTGGCTTTGTTTACTAGTACTTTCTGTGTTAGCAACACAAAAATTCATCTGCCTACCTTCCCCATAATGCCTATGACCACCATTTTGTGTGCTATCACCCCCATGATCACATTTAGGTAAGTTACATAAACGCACAAAATAAATTTAACTACAAATAATCGTATAAATTACACGGAAGAGGTACGTCTGGTACCGAGAGCTTTTGGGAAAATAATTACAGCCGTGCTACAATGAAAAAAAAAGGGTAAGTAAGTTTATTCAGGTATACACAAATACAGTTACATAGATTATCATACATAGCAGCATATGTGTAAAGTATCTAGGGTAACCCAAAAATGTCAGACAGAGTGACTTATTTCCACTGGGGTGCTTTTAATACCTTATTATTATACTATAAAGGATATAATATCTTATTATTATACTATAAAGGATATAATATCTTATTATTATACTATAAAGGATATAATATCTTATTATTATACTATAAAGGATATATACTAGGAATAAGGTAAAAAGAGTTATTTACATATACATGTATGTTAGCTAAAAAATAAGAAATCATTCCCCTCCCTTTCTGTAGCTACATTCATCAGACACTTTTTGGCAGTCTTCTTGAACTGGTTCATGCTATGACTGGCTTTGACATGTGCAGGCAGTCTGTTCCATTCCTTTATTGCTGTACAATAAAAGGTGTTTGAAGCCTGGCCACTGACTGTGGGTACTACAAAGTTGTGCTCTCTCCCCCTAGTACTATGATTGCTTTGGTTCCCAACCTTGACAAAATTGACAGCAAGATATTCTGGACACTTTTTGTGAACAATTTTATAAACATGATTTAGCTTCAGATGTTTTACTCTGTCTTCAACATTCAGCATATCCAACTGCTGTAATTCATCCTGGCCTACATGTTCTCTTGGTCCCAGCCCCAGGATGGATCTTACGATTTTGTTCTGGGTGATTTGCAGTTTATCTTAGTTTTTTTTTTTTTGTCAAGGCAGAGTACCAGGAAGAGCAAGCGTAGTCCATATGACACTATAAGGGTTAGACATAGGGTCCTGCGAGCTTCAGTAGGTAGACACTGTGCTTGTCTATACAGGAACTTCAGTCTGGCATTCGCTTTCTTTACTACACTGTTCTCTATCAATTCTCCTGACATGCATGGGTCAAAGGGGATTCCTAGATATTTTACTGATGAAACCAAAGTAATGGGTTCCCCATTACACTGGACATTAAAATTATTTACCCTTCCCAGTTTTTGCTTTGTGCCAAAGAGAATGACTTCCGTTTTCCCGAGGTGTAACGATAGTTTGTTGTCTACTAACCATTTGCTGCAGGACTCCAGTTCCAGTGTTATTACATTAGCTATATCTTGTGGGTCTTTACCTGACACTAACAGAGCACTGTTATCCGCATACAGTAGGAGTTAACACTTGACACTGATGGGCATGTCATTTACATAACATAATAATAAGAGACCCAGAATACTACCTCGGGGAACTCCACAGTCTATCGGCAGCAGTTCTGATTCTGTTTTATTGATTTTTGACAATTTGTTTCCTGTTGCTAAGATAGGACTTAGACCAATCTATGGAACCTATACCAATAGCTTGAAATTTCTTACGTAATATATTGTGGTTGACAGTATCGAAGGCCTTTTGCAGGTCTAAGATTACCATTCCTATGAGGTTCCCTATCGACATTTCAATTCTCATGTAATCCATCAGATTAATTAGGGAGGTGTCTGTTGAGTACGAGCTCCTAAAGCCTGATTGGTAACTATAAAGAATGTTGCTGTCAGTAAGATACTTACCATGGCGAAGGCTCTTGATCCAAGGAAACTGGAGCTACCTTTCAACCCTAAGATCAAACACGAGTGCCTCCCATTCCCATGATGCTGTGTGGCCCCCTGATACAGGTTTAGCGTTTATGCAGAATGAGTATGTATTTAGAGTACGTAGGCCTCAGTGATGCGGATTTCACCGTCGTTGTTTAACATATTTATAGATGGAGATGTAAAATAAGTGAATGCTGGGGTGTTGGCAAGAGGTGTTGAATTAAAACATAAAGAATCTAATACAAAGTGTGAGTTGTCGCAGTTGCCTTTTGCCGATGACACTGTACTTTTGGGAGATTTTGAAGGGAACTTGTAAAGGTTAGTGGACGAGTTTGGAAGGGTATATGAGAGCAAATAAAAGGTGAACATAGGAAAGAGCGAGGCGATGAGGACAGGAAAAAAATTAGGCAATGAAAAATTGGATATCAGATTGGAGGGAGGGAGTATGGAGGAAGTGAATGTGTTCAAATATTTGGTAGTGGACGTGTCAACAGGTGGGTCTATGTAAGACGAGGTGAACCATAAAATTGATGAGCGCGAAGATGGTTGGTGCACAGAGGAGTCTTTGGAGACAAAGTATGTTATCTATGGAAGCAAAGAGAGGGAATGTATGAGAGTGTAGTGGTACCAGCACTGCGGTATTGACCAGGGTAACTAATACGTACCAACAAACTGAAATAAAAAGACAAGTGAATAAACACTAGGAAAAATTAGAAAACTTTTCGGTCCTGGGACCTTGATCAAGGTCCCAGGACCAAAACGTTTTCTAATAAATATGTCCTAGTGTTTGCTTAGGTGTTTTCTAAACCAACACCTGTATGACTGTGAAGCATGTGTTGAGAATGTTGCAGTGAGGAGGAGGCTGGAGGCAGTAGAGCAAAGCTCACACCTCTACAACACAACTGTCAACAAAGATTTGTTAAGTTATACCATGAATTAAAGAAAGATCCTGCACTTCACTTTACGAAACAAAGCAAATGTGATATTAATTATGGACAAGGCAGATTATAGTGGGAAAATGAACATGTTATTAAAAGATGAGGGAAATTACGTGTCTTTTAATACACGATAGTGATTGAATGAATGATGGTGACAGGGTTTCCTGTTTTTGGGTCACCCAACCTCGGTAGGAGGCGACCAGTGCATTAAATACTACTACTGTTACTACTATCATCACCTCTGCTACTACCATAAGTTTCAATACTACTGCTATTATTACTACAACCACTACTACTACTACTTCTACTACTACTACTACTACTACTACTACTACTACAACTATTACTACTACTACAACTATTACTACTACTACTACTATTACCACTACTACTACTACTACTACTACTACTACAACTATTACTACTACTACAACTATTACTACTACTACTACTATTACCACTACTACTACTACAACCACTACTACTACTACTACTACTACTACTATTATTGCTACTACTATTACTACTACAAATAATAATGATACTTATGAGAATAATTTACTGAGAACTGATGTTAATTTCTGCTCAGTAAAGTTGTTGACTTCCAGAAATTTGACGATATTATCTTGAATTATCTCTAATTATCTTTAATTGAGGATTACTTGAGTTTTCCCATAATTTTGAAAGAGAGAGAGAGAGAGAGAGAGAGAGAGAGAGAGAGAGAGAGAGAGAGAGAGAGAGAGAGAGAGAGTGAGTTTCCGGTGGAGGTTTAACGTCTGGATGACCGGAAACTTCACGGGCGGCTGCACCTGGCTACCCCTTCCCCTATCCAATGCCCCTACCTCCCCCTGTTTCCCCCTTGCCTTCCCCTGCCACCTGTGTGGTTGGCGTGTGGGGTGAGGCGTGTACTCAGCAGCTGAAGGAAAGAGTTACACAGAAATACGAATCTTAATCTTAAAATAATAAATCCTAACTAGTCATAAGTCTGCCTATGATACTCCAATATAGACACTTTGTATTGTGCCAAAACAAAAGCATTCACATTGCTAAACTCACAAATTATGATGTAGTTACTTAGTCTTAATACCATAATCTGTAAGGATTTAAAATTAAGAATTAATCTAAGTCTGCCAGAAATGCCTAGCCATGCTAGGTGCCCTAGTGGGCCCCTCTGTAATTAGTATTTTATAACATGTAAACCACATAATACCCAAAATCTGTAAACACCACATTGTAACCCTTATAGAGAATAAACTTGATTGATTGATTGATTGTGTGTGTGTGTACTCACCTACATGTGGTTGCAGGGGTCGAGTCACGCTCCTGGCCCCGCCTCTTCGCTGGTTGCTACTAGGGCCACTCCCTCCCTGCTCTATGAGCTTTATCATACCTCTTCTTAAAGCTATGTATGGATCCTGCCTCCACTACATAACTCTCCAGATTTTTCCACTTCCTGACAACTCTGTGACTGAAGAAATACTTCCCAACATCCCTGTGACTCATCTGAGTCTTCAACTTCCAGTTGTGACCCCTTGTTGCTGTGTCACATCTCTGGAACATCCTGTCTTTGTTCACCTTGTCAATTCCTCTCAGTATTTTATATGTCGTTATCATGTCCCCCCTATCTCTCCTGTCCTCCAGTGTCGTCAGGTTGCTTTCCCTTAACCTCTCCTCGTAGGATATACCTCTTAGCTCTGGGACTAGTCTTGTCGCGAACCTTTGCATTGTCTCTAATTTCCTGAAGTGCTTGGCCAGGTGTTGGTTACAAAGTGGTGATGCATACTCCAGTATGGGCCTGACGTACACGGTGTACAGAGTCTTGAACGATTCCTTACTGAGATGTCGAAATGCTATTCTTAGGTTTGCTAGGCGCCCATATGCTGCAGCAGTTATTTGGTTGATGTGCACCTCAGGAGATGTGCTCAGTATTATACTCACCCCAAGATCTTTTTCCTTGAGTGAGGTTTGTAGTCTCTGGCCTCCTAGACTCTACTCCGTCTGTGGTCTTCTTTGCTTTCCCAATCTTCATGACCTTGCACTTGGTGGGGTTAAATTTCTGGAGCCAGTTGCTGGACCAGGCCTGCAGCCTGTCCAGATCCCTTTGTAGTCTTGCCTGATCCTCATCCGATTGAATTCTCCTCATTAGCTTCACATCGTCTGCAAACAGGGACACTTCTGAGTCTATCCCTCCCCATATGTCATTCACATATACCAGAAACAGCACCAGTCCTAAGACTGACCCTTGTGGAACCCCGCTCGTCACAGGCGCCCACTCTGACACCTCGTCACGTACCATGACTCGTTGTTTCCTTCCTGTCAGGTATTCTCTGATCCATAGCAGTGCCTTCCCTGTTATACATGTCTGGTCCTCCAGCTTTTGCATTCATCTCTTGTGTGGAACTGTGACGAAAGCTTTCTGACAGTCCAAGAAAATGCAGTCAACCCATCTCTCTCTCTCTCTCTCTCTCTCTCTCTCTCTCTCTCTCTCTCTCTCTCTCTCGCCTGTCTTACTTCCGTCACCTTGTCGTAAAACTCCATTAGGTTTGTGACACAGGACTTCCCCTCCCTGAAACCGTGCTGGTTGTCGTATATAAGCTCATTCCTTTCTAGGTGGTCCACAGAGCGCCTCTGCTCTCTCTCAGGACCCATGGCGAGATGTTGTCCGGTCCCATCGCCTTTGAGGTATCTAGTTCACTTAGCAGCATCTTCACCTCCTTGGTTGTGTATTGTATCCAGCAATTGTTGGAGTACCTCACCTCTCCGTCTTTCTGGAGTTCTTTCTGTCTCCACTGAAAATACTTCCCTAAATCTTATGCTGAGTTCCTCACATACTTCTCGGTCGTTTCTTGTGGTCTTCCTTCCTTCCTCAGGCTGATTACCTGGTCCTTGACTGTTGTTTTCCTCCTGATGTGGCTGTACAACAGCTTTGGGTCAGATTTGGCTTTTGATGCTATGTCATTTTCGTATTGTCGCTGATCCTCCCTTCTTATCTCTGCATATTCGTTTCTGGCTCGTCGATTAATTTCTTTATTTTTCTGGGTCCTTTGTCTTGTGTATACTCACCTATTTATAGTTGCAGGGGTCGATTCATAGCTCCTGGCCCTGTCTCTTCACTGATTGCTACGTGTGTATGTGTGCGCGCCCATAAGTGCGCGTGCGCGTACCGAAATAGTTGTACTCACCCAATTTCATTTGCAGAGGTCGATTCATAGCTCCAGGCCCCGTCTCGCAGCTCTTACCTACGGCCTTCCTTAATTTCTCTCCTCCAGGACCCTGTCATACCTATTCTCGAATGATAAGCTCGGCGTACTGCCTACCTCCGGATCTTCCTACCTCCTTGCACACTGCAACATCTCTCGTTCCCTGTCGTGTTCCGTGTCTGGTTTTCTCATTACCATATTAACATTAAACGTGTGAGGATCGAGCTCAAGCAGCCACTTTCCAGACCATATTTGAAGCCTCTTCAAGACTACCGCATTTTGGAGGTTCACCGGTTATAGTGACCAGTATAAACACCATATAACAACAACAACAACAACAACAACAATAATAATAATAATAATAATAATAATAATAATGAAGACGGTAGTGATAAAGGAAATACTTCCAGTCAACAGTTAAACCGTATATATACTATATATATATATATATATATATATATATATATATATATATATATATATATATATATATATATATATATATATATATATATATATATATATACACATACGGTTTTATAGTTAGGGAACCGGTTTTTAAATTAAGTCAGGCAGTTGTGGATCGATAGATAGAAGACAAACTAGTGTAAATATTGTAATAGATGTATATTTCATAAATGTTGGTTGTTCGTGGTATTACATCGTTGAGAGACGCGGGAACCATCACGTTATCGAGCGATGGTCACCGATTTTGTGTGTGGGAAGGTTGCCACAGCAACCAGCCTATGTTGCTACCCACCAGGATATTGATTATGGCCTTGGTGCACACGTGCACATGCGCCGACATGTACACAGCACTTGTACACATGCATAAGTACACACAAACACACCCCTCATCACACACACACATATGCATACACACACAGCCAACGAAGAGGCTGGGCCAGGAGCTGTGACTCGACCTGTGTAACCATATATAGGTAAGTACACACACACACACACACACACACACACACACACACACACACACACACACACACACACACACACACACACACACGCACACGCACACGCACACGCACACACCAGGAACTCGAACCGAGGTCTGTAAATTGAGACTCTGATGTTCTACCTTCTTGGCTAACCCAGGCTTCTGATAGAAAGAAGTCAGAACTAATAATTACTTCGTTATATTCAGTCAGTGACGCCAAATGTAACCCAACTGAAGTCCTTCCCTGGGCCCAGGAGCTGAGACAGAGGGGGTAGCAGATAGCAGCGTAGCAGGTACCAGGGGTAGCAGGGTAGCAGGGCAGCAGGTAGCAGGGTAGCAGATAGCAGGGTAGCAGGTAGAAGGGTAGCAGATAGCAGGGTAGCAGGTACCAGGGGTAGCAGGGTAGCAGGTACCACTGGTAGCAGGGTAGCAGGTACCAGGGGTAGCAGGGCAGCATGTAGCAGGGTAGCAGGTACCGGGGTAGCAGGGTAGCAGGTACCGGGGTAGCAGGGTAGGAGGTACCAGGGGTAGCAGGGCAGCAGGTACCAGGGGTAGCAGGGCAGCAGGTAGCAGAGTAGAAGGTACCAGGGGTAGCAGGGCAGCAGGTAGCAGGGTAGCAGGTAGCAGGGCAGCAGGGGAGCAGGTACCAGGGGTAGCAGGGCAGCAGGTAGCAGGGCAGCAGGCAGCAGGGTAGCAGGTAGCAGGGCAGCAGGTACCGGGGTAGCAGGGTAGCAGGTACCAGAGGTAGCAGGGCAGCAGGTACCAGGGGTAGCAGGGCAGCAGGTAGCAGGGTAGCAGGTACCAGGGGTAGCAGGGCAGCAGGGTAGCAGGTAGCAGGGCAGCAGGCAGCAGGGTAGCAGGTAGCAGGGTAGCAGGTACCACGGGTAGCAGGGCAGCAGGCAGCAGGGTAGAAGATAGCCAGGTAGCAGGTAGCAGGGGAGCAGGTACCAGGGGTAGCAGGGCAGCAGGTAGCAGGGCAGCAGGCAGCAAGGTAGCAGGTAGCAGGGCAGCAGGCAGAGAGATGAGGTACCTACCTGCACTAGTTTCTGTGCCGTTAGATTCCTGGTGATCAAGGATTGTTTTTATGTGGCGAGTTAGTGATGACCTTTGTGGAGGAGGAGCTGGTTTCTGGCGCTGTGGGCGTGCTTCCTCCCTTCACTACTACTACCAGTACCACTAGTAGCAGTGGCAGTAATAATACTGGTGACATAAACAGTACTATTAATAGCAGTAGTACTAGTAGTGGTAGTAGTAGTAATAGTTGTAGTAACAGTAGTAGTAGGGAGAGAGAGAGAGAGAGAGAGAGAGAGAGAGAGAGAGAGAGAGAGAGAGAGAGAGAGAGAGAGAGAGAGAGAGAGAGAGAGAGAGAGCCAGCTCCGTCTTAGTGATAGCTCTTAGGTCATCTTTCTCATGTGGCTGTCTACATGGAGTCTACCTGCGTCTACTTAGTGTACCTGGAGCCTACCTGGGTCTATCTGGGTTTACCTGAAGTCTATATGGAGTCTAACTTTAGGAACCTAGCCGCTCTTTCTTGAAGACAGGCAGGGGTCTATTGGTAATCCCCCTATGTTTGCTGGGAGGCAGTTGAATAGTCTTGGGCCCCTGACATTTATTGTATTGTCTCTTATCGTACTCATGGTACCCCTTCTTTTCACTGGGGAGATGTCGCACCACTTGCCAAATCTTCTGCTTTCATAGGCAGTGATTTATGTGTGCAGATTTGGGACCAGTACCTCTGGAATTTTCCAGGTGTAAATTATGATGTATCTTTCTCGCCTGCGTAATTTAGGTGCTTTATTGTACTTATAAGTGCAGTGAAAGTTATCTGTACATTCTCTAGGTCTGTAATTTCTCCTGTCTTAAAGAGGGCTGTTAGTGCACAGCAATATTCCAGCCTAGAGAGAACAAGCAATTTAAAATGATCATCATCGGCTTGGCATCCCTTGTTTTGAAGGTTCTCGTTATCCATTGTTTTGAAGGTTCTCATTATCCATTGTTTTGATGGTTCTCATCATCCATTGATTTGAAGGTTCTCATTATCCATTGTTTTGAAGGTTCTCATTATCCATTGTTTTGAAGGTTCTCATTATCCATTGTTTTGAAGGTTCTCATTATCCATTGTTTTGAAGGTTCTCATTATCAATTGTTTTGAAGGTTCTCATTATCCATTGTTTTGAAGGTTCTCATTATCCATTGTTTTGAAGATTCTCATTATCCATTGTTTTGAAGGTTCTCATTATCCATTGTTTTGAAGATTCTCATTATCCATTGTTTTGAAGGTTTGCATTATCCATTGTTTTGAAGGTTCTCATTATCCATCCTATAGATGAGAAAGAGGGAAGGATAAGAATAGCATAACATAAACGAATATAAGAGGTTAGGGTAAGGTTACTTGTTGCTCCTGGATAGTGGTAGTGCTGGTTGTTGCTGCTGGATGGTGGTAGTGCTGGTTGTTGTTCCTAGATGGTGGTAGTGCTGGATGTTGCTGCTGGATGGTGGTAGTGCTGGTTGTTGCTGCTGGATGGTGGTAGTGCTGGTTGTTGTTCCTAGATGGTGGTAGTGCTGGTTGTTCCTGGATGGTGGAAGTGCTGGTTGTTGCTGGTGGATGGTGGTAGTGCTGGTTGTTCCTGGATGGTGGTAGTGCTGGTTGTTGCTGCTGGATGGTGGTAGTGCTGGTTGTTGCTGCTGGATGGTGGTAGTGCTGGCTCTTCCTGGATGGTGGTAGTGCTGGTTGTTGGTCCTAGATGGTGGTGGTGCTGGTTGTTGCTGCTGGATGGTGGTAGTACTGGTTGTTGCCCCTGGATGGTGGTAGTGCTGGTTGTTGTTCCTGGATGGTGGTAGTGCTGGTTGTTGCTGCTTGATGGTGGTAGTGCTGGTCGTTGTTTCTGTATGGTGGTAGTGCTGGTTGTTGTTCCTGGATGGTGGTAGTGCTGGTTGTTGCTGCTGGATGGTGGTAGTGCTGGTTGTTGTTCCTGGATGGTGGTAGTGCTGGTTGTTCCTGGATGGTGGTAGTGCTGGTTGTTGTTCCTGGATGGTGGTAGTGCTGGTTGTTGTTCCTGGATGGTGGTAGTGCTGTTTGTTGTTCCTGGATGGTGGTAGTGCTGGTTGTTGTTCCTGGATGGTGGTAGTGCTGTTTGTTGTTCCTGGATGGTGGTAGTGCTGGTTGTTGTTCCTGGATGGTGGTAGTGCTGGTTGTTGTTCCTGGATGGTGGTAGTGCTGGTTGTTGTTCCTGGATGGTGGTAGTGCTGGTTGTTGTTCCTGGATGGTGGTAGTGCTGGTTGTTGTTCCTGGATGGTGGTAGTGCTGGTTGTTGTTCCTGGATGGTGGTAGTGCTGGTTGTTGTTCCTGGATGGTGGTAGTGCTGTTTGTTGCTGCTGGATGGTGGTAGTGCTGGTTGTTGTTCCTGGATGGTGGTAGTGCTGGTTGTTGTTCCTGGATGGTGGTAGTGCTGTTTGTTGCTGCTGGATGGTGGTAGTGCTGGTTGTTGTTCCTGGATGGTGGTAGTACTGGTTGTTGTTCCTGGATGGTGGTAGTGCTGGTTGTTGTTTCTAGATGGTGGTAGTGCAGGTTGTTGCTGCTGGATGGTGGTAGTGCTGGTTGTTGCTGCTGGATGGTGGTAGTGCTGTTTGTTGCTGCTGGATGGTGGTAGTGCTGGTTGTTGTTCCTGGATGGTGGTAGTACTGGTTGTTCCTGGATGGTGGTAGTGCTGATTGTTGTTCCTGGATGGTGGTAGTGCTGGTTGTTGCTGCTGGATGGTGGTAGTGCTGGTTGTTGTTCCTGGATCGTGGTAGTGCTGGTTGTTCCTGGATGGTGGTAGTGCTGGTTGTTGTTCCTGGATGGTGGTAGTGCTGGTTGTTGCTGCTGGATGGTGGTAGTGCTGGCTGTTGTTCCTGGGTGGTGGTAGTGCTGGTTGTTGTTCCTGTATGGTGGTAGTGATGGTTGTTGCTGCTGGATGGTGGTAGTGCTGGTTGTTGTTCCTGGATGGTGGTAGTGCTGGTTGTTCCTGGATGGTGGTAGTGCTGGTTGTTGCTCCTAGATGGTGGTAGTGCAGGTTGTTGCTGCTGGATGGTGGTAGTGCTGGTTGTTGTTCCTGGATGGTGGTAGTGCTGGTTGTTGTTCCTGGATGGTGGTAGTGCTGGTTGTTGCCCCTGGATGGTGGTTGTGCTGGTTGTTGTTTCTGGATGGTGGTAGTGCTGGTTGTTGTTCCTGGATGGTGGTAGTGCTGGTTGTTGCTGCTGGATGGTGGTAGTGCTGGTTGTTGTTCCTGGATGGTGGTAGTGCTGGTTGTTCCTGGATGGTGGTAGTGCTGGTTGTTGTTCCTGGATGGTGGTAGTGCTGGTTGTTGCTGCTGGATGGTGGTAGTGCTGGTTGTTGTTCCTGGATGGTGGTAGTGCTGGTTGTTGCTGCTGGATGGTGGTAGTGCTGGTTGTTGTTCCTGGATGGTGGTAGTTACTGATAGTACTTCAATATACTTTAGGAAACATGTGGGTTAAAGTAGGCGTAGGTGGGCGTGGTTCAGGGCGTGTATGTGTGGGTGGGCGGTGTCGTGGGCACGAGTGTGTGGGCGTGGATGGGCGAGGTACCCTCTGGTTGTTCCTACCCTTGTTTGGTGCTAAGTCTCTATACCACCATTGGTCCAGATGCTGCCTTAAGGTGGTGATGGTGGTGGTGGTGGTGGTGGTCGTTGTACTGGTGATGGTGGTGGTGGTGGTCGTTGTACTGGTGATGGTGGTGGTACTGGGTGGTGGCTGGTAGTTTACCTGGAGTTTACCTGGAGAGAGTTTCGGGGGTCAACGCCCCCGCGGCCCGGTCTGTGACCAGGCCTCCTGGTGGATCAGCGCCTGATCAACCAGGCTGTTGCTGCTGGCTGCACGCAAACCAACGTACGAGCCACAGCCCGGCTGATCAGGAACTGACTTTAGGTGCTTGTCCAGTGCCAGCTTGAAGACTGCCAGGGGTCTGTTGGTAATCCCCCTTATGTGTGCTGGGAGGCAGTTGAACAGTCTCGGGCCCCTGACACTTATTGTATGGTCTCTTAACGTGCTAGTGACACCCCTGCTTTTCATTGGGGGGATGGTGCATCGTCTGCCAAGTCTTTTGCTTTCGTAGTGAGTGATTTTCGTGTGCAAGTTCGGTACTAGTCCCTCTAGGATTTTCCAGGTGTATATAATCATGTATCTCTCCCTCCTGCGTTCCAGGGAA
This sequence comes from Cherax quadricarinatus, assembly GCF_038502225.1. Classification (NCBI taxonomy): domain Eukaryota; kingdom Metazoa; phylum Arthropoda; class Malacostraca; order Decapoda; family Parastacidae; genus Cherax; species Cherax quadricarinatus. The sequence goes on from NC_091353.1 coordinate 11,917,527, forward strand.
TACAGGTTTAGAAACCTCAAGCGCTCCCAGTAATTGAGGTGTTTTATCTCCGTTATGCGCGCCGTGAAAGTTCTCTGTACATTTTCTAGGTCGGCAATTTCACCTGCCTTGAAAGGTGCTGTTAGAGTGCAGCAATATTCCAGCCTAGATAGAACAAGTGACCTGAAGAGTGTCATCATGGGCTTGGCCTCCCTAGTTTTGAAGGTTCTCATTATCCATCCTGTCATTTTTCTAGCAGATGTGATTGATACAATGTTATGGTCCTTGAAGGTGAGATCCTCCGACATAATCACTCCCAGGTCTTTGACGTTGGTGTTACGCTCTATTTTGTGGCCAGAATTTGTTTTGTACTCTGATGAAGATTTAATTTCCTCATGTTTACCATATCTGAGTAATTGAAATTTCTCATCGTTGAACTTCATATTGTTTTCTGCAGCCCACTGAAAGATTTGGTTGATGTCCGCCTGGAGCCTTGCAGTTTCTGCAATGGAAGACACTGTCATGCAGATTCGGGTGTCATCTGCAAAGGAAGACACGGTGCTGTGGCTGACATCCTTGTCTATGTCGGATATGAGGATGAGGAACAAGATGGGAGCTAGTACTGTGCCTTGTGGAACAGAGCTTTTCACCGTAGCTGCCTCGGACTTTACTCTGTTGACGACTACTCTCTGTGTTCTGTTAGTGAGGAAATTATAGATCCATCGACCGACTTTTCCTGTTATTCCTTTAGCGCGCATTTTGTGCGCTATTACGCCATGGTCACACTTGTCGAAGGCTTTTGCAAAGTCTGTATATATTACATCTGCATTCTTTTTGTCTTCTAGTGCATTTAGGACCTTGTCGTAGTGATCCAGTAGTTGAGACAGACAGGTGATCTACCACTATCTACATACGTTACCCTAAACACAACGTCACCAACACACACAGTGTATCTCATCTCCAGCATCCCCCAACATCCTCCCCGTCAATGCACCATCAAAGATCAGCCTTGAAACTCATTCTCAGACGCATATCAATTTTTCAACTCGCTCTTACAAAACACTTTCCCTCACCACATTATTTCCACATGTCATCTTACCATTACGAACACAGGTGTAGTCTAGTGGCCTGCACACCTGGTTGTAGCACGGTAACCTAGATAGAAATGAGGAACGAGGAAACGGCAGTGGAGATCAAATATTTATAATATAATAAAAATAATAATAATAATAATAATAATAATAATAATAATAATAATAATATATCTTTATTTACTACCAGTACATGTACAAGGTATACAGACCATAGTTGACATCAGTGACATACTACTATATAGAAAGCCGCTTGTTATGCTGAGCATTTTGGGCAAATTAGGTCAGTTTTGTCCCAGGATGCAACCCACACCAGTCCACTAACACCCAGGATGCGACCCACACCATTCCACTAACACCCAGGTACCTATTTGCTGCTAGGTGAACAGGACAACAGGTGTAAGGAAACGTATCAATATGTTTCCACCCGCCGGGAATCGAACCCGGCCCCTCCGTGTGTGAAGCGGGACCTTTAGCCACCAGGCCACCGGGCCACCCAAGGTAAGTCTGCCAAGGATGATTCACAAGTATTACAACTTTGGTGGGTTTCCTTGTGACTGGCTGGTTGAACCATGGTGCTAGCATAATGAGGGGTCCCTACTCATTATACCTTTAGCATCTGGTTCACTGGTCGGGAGGGCATGCCTATATGGGTGTGTGACATACGCCGAATTAAATGTAACATACTTTAAGTATGTCACACCTGTATTGACTCACCTGATGACACATTCACACTCAGATATTTGATAATTAAGACGACGTTTCAGTCCATTTTGGAAGATTATACAACTACAGTTGCCTTGATAATGGTCAAGAACGGACTGAAAAGTTAGGATATTTTGGGATATTTTTGAATGACAGCCACGGTATTGTGACTTATTCTTCAACTTCTCCATATACCGTCGTTATAATTTTCACTTCTAATTGTTCACACCACCTACTTTGTTTTATGGTATATAAGACCATTGACACAATACACTGTATCAAGCCCTGACGGTTTTTCATTCTTGTTGTGGTATATAGGGCCACTGACAGCTTACACCGTATCTGGCCCTAGCAGGCGTCTTCTTCATATTGTTGTGGTATATAGGGCCATTGACTGCTTGTGCAATAAACTAGTCACTACTATTCACAGGATGGGTATTTGATGCACAAGTATGGTAATCTAGCATGACAGGCATGTTCCACCAGTATGTAAGTCCAGTATGACAGGTATCATCCACAAGTATGGTAGTCTAGCATGACAGGTATCTTGTACCATGTGTGTGTGTGTGTATGTACTGGACCCGCCCTCCTGAGGAGGGGGATTCGAACCGGAGATGGAGGAATGCAGTTCCAGGATATGATACACATACGCCCCTCTTGTGCGCGTCCTCAGACTAGGAGGAGAGCCTTTCTTCTTCTTCTTCTTCTTCTTCTTATTATTATTATTATTATTATTATTATTATTATTATTATTATTATTATTATTATTATTATTATTATTATCCTCGTCATCATCATCATCATTAATATAGTTTCTAAGTGTCCAGGTAGCTTGGGTACTGGGGTACAGGTGCACCAGTACTAGTGACCTTGTCTGGGTACTGGGGAAATACCCACATATTTACGCCTTCTGCCACGGGGTTTTTACATATTTTTTTGTATATCTTGGTAACTATATTTACAAGGTGGGAGGTGTAGCCTCTCTCTCTCTCTTGCTCTATCTGTCTCTGTTTCTCTCTCTCTCTCTCTCTCTCTCTCTCTCTCTTGCTCTGTCTCTGTTTCTCTCTGACAATCTCCTTACACCTGCTGTCCCTATTCACCTAGCAGTAAGTAGGTACCTGGGTGTTATTATTATTATTATTATTATTATTATTATTATTAATTATTACAATAAGTTGGGGTGATATAAGGTGGTGATTGTGGCTGCAATAAGCATTAGAGTGGCAGTATTGTTAGTGGTGTCCGGCTGTTGTGTAAGACAAGTTAGTGATTGTTAATGACTGCTTCAAGGTCTCTCTTAACTGTTGCTGTTATTGCTGTGGCTACTGGTGATGCTGGTGGTGGTGCTGCTGTTGCTGCTGCTGGTGGTGCTGCTGGCAGTGGTGGTGGTGGTGATGCTGTTGTTGCTGGTGGTGGTGGTGATGCTGTTCTTGCTGTTGTTACTTCCTGCTGGTGGTGGTGCTGCTGGTGATGCTGTTGTTGCTGCTGCTGGTGATGCTGTTGTTGCTGCCTACTGGTGATGGTGCTGCTGGTGATGCTGTTGTTGCTTCCTGCTGGTGGTGGTGCTGTTGTTGCTGCTGGTGGTGGTGGTGGTGCTGCTGCTGTTGTTGCTGCTGGTGGTGGTGCTGCTGCTGTTGTTGCTGCTGGTGGTGGTGCTGCTGGTGTTGTTGCTGCTGCTGGTGGTGCTGGTGTTGTTGCTGGTGTTGTTGCTGGTGGTGGTGGTGGTGGTGGTGGTGGTGGTGGTGGTGGTGGTGGTGGTGGTGGTGGTGCTGGTGCTAATGCTGGTGGTGGTGGTGGCGCTGCTGGTGATGTTGCTGTTGCTGGTGGTGGTAGTGGTGCTGCTGGTGATGCTGTTGTTACTGCTGGTGGAGGTGCTGCTGCTGGTGGTGGTGCTGGTGGTGGTGCTGCTACTGGTGATGCTGTTGTTGCTGCTGGTGATGCTGTTGTTGCTGCTGGTGATGCTGTTGTTGCTGATGGTGGTGGTGGTGCTGTTGGTGGTGGTGAAGGTAGTAGTGCTGCTGCTGGTGGTGCTGGTGGTGGTGCTGCTGGTGATGCTGTTGTTGCTTCCTGCTGGTGGTGGTGCTGCTGGTGATGCTGTTGTTGCTGCTGGTGGTGATGCTGCTGCTGTTGTTGCTGGTGGTGGTGGTGGTGGTGCTGCTGCTGGTGCTAATGCTGCTGGTGGTGGTGGCGCTGCTGGTGATGTTGCTGTTGCTGGTGGTGGTAGTGGTGCTGCTGGTGATGCTGTTGTTACTGCTGGTGGAGGTGCTGCTGCTGGTGGTGGTGCTGGTGGTGGTGCTGCTACTGGTGATGCTGTTGTTGCTGCTGGTGATGCTGTTGTTGCTGCTGGTGGTGATGCTGCTGCTGTTGTTGCTGGTGGTGGTGGTGGTGGTGCTGCTGCTGGTGCTAATGCTGCTGGTGGTGGTGGCGCTGCTGGTGATGTTGCTGTTGCTGGTGGTGGTAGTGGTGCTGCTGGTGATGCTGTTGTTACTGCTGGTGGAGGTGCTGCTGCTGGTGGTGGTGCTGGTGGTGGTGCTGCTACTGGTGATGCTGTTGTTGCTGCTGGTGATGCTGTTGTTGCTGCTGGTGATGCTGTTGTTGCTGCTGGTGATGCTGTTGTTGCTGATGGTGGTGGTGGTGGTGGTGGTGGTGGTGGTGCTGTTGGCGGTGGTGAAGGTAGTAGTGCTGCTGCTGGTGGTGCTGGTGGTGGTGCTGCTGGTGATGCTGTTGTTGCTGCTGGTGGTGGTGCTGCTGGTGGTGGTGGTGCTGGTGGTGGTGGTGCTGCCGGTGATGCTGTTGTTGCTGCTGGTGTTGCTGTTGTTGCTGCTGGTGATGCTGGTGGTGCTGGTAGTGCTGGTGGTGCTGGTGCTGATGGTGCTGTTGATGCTGCTGGTGATGCTGTTGTTGCTGCTGGTGATGCTGTTGTTGCTGCTGGTGGTGCTGGTGGTGCTGGTGGTGCTGGTGGTGCTGTTGTGATCACTCTCAGCTCATAAATTCTACTTTAAGATTGTTGAAGACTGAGTGTGGTCTACTGCCTTGCTTAGTAGTGGTGGTAGTAGTGATAGTAGTGGTAGTAGTGGTGGTGTAGTGGTATGGTGGTGATGGTAGTGGTGGCAGTGGTAGATGGTAGGTGGTAGGTAGTGGTAGGTGTGGTGGTGGTGGTGGATGGTGGTGGTAGGTGGTGGTGGTGGTGATGGTGGTGGTGGTGGTGATGGTGGTGGTGGTGGTGATGGTAGGTGGTAGGCAGGTGGTGGTGGTGGTGTGGAGGTGGTAGGTGGAGGTGGTGGTGGTAGGTGGTGGTAGTGGTGGTGGTAATTGGTGGTGGTGGTAGGTAGTGGTGAGGTAGGTGATGGTGGATGGTGGTAGTGGTGGTAGGTGGTGGTAGTATGGTGGTAGGTGGTGGTGAGGTGGAGTGGTGGTGGTGAGTGGTGGTAGTAGGTGGTAGTGGTGGTAGGTGGTGGAGGTAGTGGTAGGAGGTGGTGGCAGGTGGTAGGCAGTGGTGGCAGTGGTTAGTGGTGGTAGGTAGTGGTAGGTGGAGTGGTAGGTGGTAGTGGTGGTGTGGTGGTAGTGGTGAGTGGAGTGGTAGTAGTGGTAGTAGTGGTAGTAGTGGTAGTAGTGGTAGTAGTGGTAGTAGTGGTAGTAGTGGTAGTAGTGGTAGTAGCAGTAGTAGTAGTTGTAGGAGTGATAATTGTAGTAGTAGTGGTGTTGTGGCTGTTATTATTATTATAGTTCCTCCTGGAGGTATTCGTGATCAGAGAGAGAGGTGATATCCCAGGTATCCCAGGTATCCCAGGTATCCCATCTTTTCAATAAAATGGACAACTTAACACATCAAACCAATTAGTATCTATTCCTAAGTAATGCACAGAGACATTAAAAGTTTCAATCGAACTAGAAGAACCATTCTTTATATATATACTATATATATATATATATATATATATATATATATATATATATATATATATATATATATATATATATATATATATATATATATATATAGAGAGAGAGAGAGAGAGAGAGAGAGAGAGAGATTATTATTATTATAATCAAGGGGGAAGCACTAAACCCGGAGGATTATACAGCGCCTGGGGGGGGATGTGGAAGGCATTCAGGCTTAATTTGGGAAACTGGAGCACAGATCCAATTCCCTAAATCAAGAGCCCCTCACCAACATCAAGGAACCTTCCTTGAAGGGAGAGAGAGAGAGAGAGAGAGAGAGAGAGAGAGAGAGAGAGAGAGAGAGAGAGAGAGAGAGAGAGAGAGATCTCGACATCATGACGCGAATAGAATGATTGATGGTAGACACAGAGCCATCAACCATTAACTGGACATTGAAGTGTTGCAACTTCTGCAAGTGCTGTCAACACCCACATACTCAATCCTACAACTGGAAGCATTAAAAATGGGGCTTCAACTTGCTAGAAGTCCAGAAGAAAAAACTGTATAGCAGCCGGTGGATCGAGCCTCCAGCACTCTTGGATTACCAGTACTGCAGAGATGGGAGAGGAATTCCACGTCCTCGGATGATGCAAAGTGTTGTTTTAAAGAAATATATTAGCTGACAAGAAAGATTTATTACCCTCATTACACAGACTAGCTTGGTTATGCATCTATGGTAACGACCATGTGATGACTTACCTGACCTTCAGGGAGGGATTGTGGTGCTGCTGGTGTGTTATCACCACCACTACCAGCATGTCAACCACCAGTGTGGGTGTCGACCATGGCCTACACAGGGTGCTTGTTGTTGCTGGTAGTTTCTAGGACCACTGACAACCTGTACCGTATTGAACCCAACACTAACTCCTCAACTTCTTGGTGTTTGTAAATAACAAAAAAGGCACAATACCGTGACTGGAACGATGCATAAATAACCCGCACATAAAAGAGAGGAGCTTACGACGACGTTTCGGTCCGACTTGGACCATTTACAAAGTCACACTAACCAGAAGTGGAGCAGGACGGCTATATATAGGCAGGAAGAGGTAGTGGTGGTAGTAGTGGTAGTAGTAGTAGTAGTAGTAGTAGTAGTAGTAGTAGTAGTAGTAGTAGTAGTGGTAGTAGTAGTAGTGGTAGTAGTAGTAGTAGTAGTAGTAGTAGTAGTAGTGGTAGTAGTTGTAGTAGTAGTAGTAGTAGTAGTAGTAGTAGTAGTAGTAGTAGTAGTAGTGGTAGTAGTGGGGAACTAAGGAGGAGGAGCCAGTCAAATATAAAGAAAGGGGAGCACAGCAAGGGAGCTAGGTGCCCACAGAGGGAGAGCAAGTGCACAGATGTGGGGGGAAGGGGAAGTGGTGAAATAAATAATGAAGGAACAGAGGAAAGGCAAAAAAAAAAAAAAAGGAAAGAGGAAAGGGGAAGAGGGAGAAGAAGAAAAAATGAGGAATCAGGTTAAGTCACGGGTGTTCTGAAGTTTGGAGCATTTTACAATGTAGTGGGAGAGGAAGGCATCTACAGAGACGAAGCCACGCCTATGATTCATGCAAGGAAAGTTGTGTATTAGAGAGGATTCAACAAGACGGCGACTGTTAAAGTTGGAAGTAGGGAAGACAGTTTTAGCAGAAGACCAGTCTATAGGATGGCTGTGATCTCTGACGTGACAGAAAAGAGCATTGTTAGTGTCGGCAAGCCTAACACTATTTTTGTGCTCCCTAAGTCTGTCAGAAAGAGATCGACCAGTTTCTCCGAAGTATTGAAGAGGACAGGAGGAGCAAGAAATAGAGTAGACACCAGGAACATCTGTAGAGGGAGGAGAGGTATGAACGAGATTAGTGCGAAGAGTGTTAGTCTGGCGGAAAGTAAGCGTGATGTCTAAGGGACGGAGAGAATTGTTGAGATTAGAAAGACCGGAAATGTAGGGAAGGCAGAGGACAGAAGAGTTCCCAGGAGTAGAGAGTTTGGGAAAGAAGAAATTACGTTTAGCTCGTGAGAAGGCAGAGTCTATGAAATGGGAAGGGTAGCCAAGACGGGAAAACGAATTATGAAGAGTGGAAATTTCTGCTGGAAGGAACTGAGGATTACAGATGCAGAGGGCACGGAGAAAGAGGGAGATAAGAACACTTTTCTTGACAGGGGAAGCATGATAGGAAAAGTAGTGAATGTACATGCCACTGTGCATAGGTTTTCGGTAAACGGAAAAGGAAAAACTTGTATCTGAGCGGTGGACATGAACATCAAGGAAAGGAAGCAAGGAATTAGATTCCCATTCAGCTTTAAACTTAATGGAAGGGGCGAGATTATTAAGAGCTTCAAGAAAAGGTTGGAAGAGACTGGAGTCATCAGGCCACAGAGCAAAGATGTCATCCACATAGCGGAGCCAGAGTGAAGGTTGCACATCGATGGTAGGAAGAACAGTCTCGAAGTATTCCATGTAAAGATTAGCAAGGACAGGAGAGAGAGGAGAGATCATAGCGACACCGAAAGTTTGAGAATAATATTTCCCTTGGAAGGAAAAGGAATTAGAGTCCACACAGAGGCGGATAAGATCAAGAAAGACTTCAACAGGTATAGGGAGATGTAGAAACCCTTCAAGGGCCTTCTCTCTAAGGAAATCAAGGACATCATCAAGAGGGACATTGGTGAAGAGGGACTCAACGTCAAGACTAAGCATCTTACAGGTTGGGAGAGAGCGAACCCGTTCAATGAAGTCTTGAGAGTGACGGAGGTGGGCAGGAGAAAAAGTACCAGTACCCCTTTCTTTATATTTGACTGGCTCCTCCTCCTTAGTTCCCCACTACTACCACTACTACTGCTACTACTACTACTACTTCTACTACTACTACTACTACTACTACTACTACTACTACTACTACTACTACTACTACCACCACTACCTCTTCCTGTCTATATATAGCCGTCCTGCTACACTTCTAGTTAGTGTGACTTTGTAAATGGTCCAAGTCGGACCGAAACGTCGTCGTAAGCTCCTCTCTTCTATGTGCGGGTTATCTGTGTATTGGTGTTTGTAGTTTATAGGGCCAATGGCAGCCCGTGCGGTATTGAACCCAACACTGACTCTTTCATTTTCTTCTTGTTGGTTATTTATAGGGCTACTGGCAGCCTGTGCCGTACTGAACCCAACACTGACGCCTTTATTTTCTTCTTGTTGGTAGTTTATAGGGCCACTGATAGCCTGTGCCATATTAAACCCGATACTGACTCCCTCATCTTGTTGTTGGTAGTTTATAGGGCTACTGGCGGCCTCTGCCGTAGGTAGGGTGCTGGTATATATGTTTTAATTCAACAATTGTATGGATCAGAGTAAAAGTGGGATGTGAGAAGCGGGTAATAGTAAGTGTTTATGAATCAGGGACAGAGTGAGAGAGAGAGAGAGAGAGAGAGAGAGAGAGAGAGAGAGAGAGAGAGAGAGAGAGAGAGAGAGAGAGAGAGAGAGAGAGAGAGAGAGAGAGAGAGAGAAATAGAGAGAGAGGGAGAGAATGTTAAAAGAGTGTTCAGAGAGTTCTGAACCAAGTGAGCAAATAATTGCTGTGGGGGACCCCAATGCTACTGAGGGAGAAACTGTTGTGGAAGACGTAGTAGGAGTTAACTATAATGGGGACACCTCTAGTTGTACTACGTATACCAGGGGCTCTTAACCAGGGGTACACATACCCCTTAGGGGTATGGGAACCAAATGATGAGGGTATGGGATACTATCCCTGAACAATTTGCTAGTTTCCTAGCTAGCTATCCATATGTTAAGTAAAATCAAGGTATTGACATCTTTCGAAGTCATATTGGCGATTTCCATTCGGGTGGAGGGAACTTATGTAGACCATAGCTGACATCACTGACATACTATATAGAAAGCCCCTGGTTATGTAGAGCATTTCCCGCAGCTTAGGTTAATTTTGTCCCCCAGGATGCCACCCACACCAGTCGACTAACACCCAGGCACCTACTTACTGCTAGGTGAACAGGGGCAGTAGATGTCTTAAGGAAACACGCCCTACTGTTTCAACCCGTACCGGGGATCGAACCAAGGACCTTACTGTGTGAGCTGAGTGCTCTACCAGAAGACAGTCAGGGGTCTTGAAGACAGTCAGGGGTCTTGAAGACAGTCAGGGGTCTTGAAGACAGTCAGGGATCTTGAAGACAGTCAGGGATCTTGAAGACAGTCAGGGACCTTGAAGACAGTCAGTGGTCTTGAAGACAGCCATGGGTCTTGAAGACAACCAGGGGTCTTGAAGACAGTCAGGGGTCTTGAAGACAGTCAGGGGTCTTGAAGACAGTCAGGGACCTTGAAGACAGTCAGTGGTCTTGAAGACAGTCAGTGGTCTTGAAGACAGTCAGGAGTCTTGAAGACAGTCAGGGGTCTTGAAGACAGTCAGTGGTCTTGAAGACAGTCAGTGGTCTTGAAGACAGTCAGGAGTCTTGAAGACAGTCAGGGGTCTTGAAGACAGTCAGGGACCTTGAAGACAGTCAGTGGTCTTGAAGACAGTCAGTGGTCTTGAAGACAGTCAGTGGTCTTGAAGACAGTCAGTGGTCTTGAAGACAGTCAGACAGTCAGTGGTCTTGAAGACACAGTCAGACATTCAGGAGTCTTGAAGACAGTCAGTGGTCTTGAAGACAGTCAGTGGTCTTGAAGACACATTCTTGAAGGTCAGTCTTGAAGACAGTCAGGGGTCTTGAAGACAGTCAGGGACCTTGAAGACAGTCAGTGGTCTTGAAGACAGTCAGTGGTCTTGAAGACAGTCAGTGGTCTTGAAGACAGTCAGGAGTCTTGAAGACAGTCAGTGGTCTTGAAGACAGTCAGTGGTCTTGAAGACAGCCATGGGTCTTGAAGACAGCCAGGGGTCTTGAAGACAGTCAGGGGTCTTGAAGACAGTCAGGGGTCTTGAAGACAACCAGGGGTCTTGAAGACAGTCAGGGGTCTTGAAGACAGTCAGGGACCTTGAAGACAGTCAGTGGTCTTGAAGACAGTCAGTGGTCTTGAAGACAGTCAGTGGTATTGAAGACAGCCATGGGTCTTGAAGACAGCCAGGGGTCTTGAAGACAGTCAGGGATCTTGAAGACAGTCAGGGACCTTGAAGACAGTCAGTGGTCTTGAAGACAGTCAGTGGTCTTGAAGACAGCCATGGGTCTTGAAGACAACCAGGGGTCTTGAAGACAGTCAGGGGTCTTGAAGACAGTCAGGGGCCTTGAAGACAGTCAGGAGTCTTGAAGACAGTCAGTGGTCTTGAAGACAGCTAGAGGTCTTGAAGACAGCCAGGGGTCTTGAAGACAACCAGGGGTCTTGAAGACAGCCAGGGGTCTTGAAGACAGCCAGGGGTACTGAAGACAGCCAGGGGTACTGAAGACAGCCAGGGGTACTGAAGACAGCCAGGGGTACTGAAGACAACCAGGAGTACTGAAGACAGCCAGGGGTCTTGAAGACAACCAGGGGCACTGAAGACAGCCAGGGGTACTGAAGACAGCCAGAGGTACTGAAGACAGCCATGGGTACTGAAGACAACCAGGAGCACTGAAGACAGCCAGGGGTCTTGAAGACAGCCAGGGGTACTGAAAACAGCCAGGGGTACTGAAGACAGCCAGGGGTACTGAAGACAACCAGGGGTCTTGAAGACAACCAGGAGTATTGAAGACAGCCAGGGGCACTGAAGGCAACCAGGGGTCTTGAAGACAGCCAGGGGTCTTGAAGACATCCAGGAGTACTGAAGACAGCCAGGGGTACTGAAGACAACCAGGGGTCTTGAAGACAATCAGGAGTACTGAAGACAGCCAGGGGTACTGAAGAAACCAGGGGTCTTGAAGACAACCAGGAGTACTGAAGACAGCCAGGAGTCCTGAAGACAGCCAGGGGTACTGAAGACAGCCAGGGGTCGTGAAGACAGCCAGGGGTACTGAAGACAGCCAGGGGTCCTGAAGACAGCCAGAGGCACTGAAGACAGCCAGAGGTCCTGAAGACAGCCAGGGGTACTGAAGACAGCCAGGGGTCCTGAAGACAGCCAGAGGTCCTGAAGACAGCCATGGGTACTGAAGACAGGCAGGGGTACTGAAGACAGCCAGGAGTCCTGAAGACAGCCAGAGGTCCTGAAGACAGCCAGGGGTACTGAAGACAGGCAGGGGTACTGAAGACAGCCAGAGGTCCTGAAGACAGCCAGAGGTCCTGAAGACAGCCAGGGGTACTGAAGACAGGCAGGGGTCCTGAAGACAGCCAGAGGTCCTGAAGACAGCCAGAGGTCCTGAAGACAGCCAGAGGTCCTGAAGACAGCCAGAGGTCCTGAAGACAGCCAGGGGTACTGAAGACAGCCAGGGGTACTGAAGACAGCCAGGGGTCCTGAAGACAGCCAGAGGTCCTGAAGACAGCCAGGGGTACTGAAGACAGCCAGGGGTCCTGAAGACAGCCAGAGGTCCTGAAGACAGCCAGAGGTCCTGAAGACAGCCAGGGGTACTGAAGACAGCCAGAGGTCCTGAAGACAGCCAGAGGTCCTGAAGACAGCCAGGGGTACTGAAGACAGCCAGGGGTCCTGAAGACAGCCAGAGGTCCTGAAGACAGCCAGGGGTACTGAAGACAGCCAGGGGTCCTGAAGACAGCCAGAGGCACTGAAGACAGCCAGAGGTCCTGAAGACAGCCAGGGGTACTGAAGACAGGCAGGGGTCTATTGGTAATCATCCTTATGTATGCTGGGAGGCTGTTGAGCAGGTCTGATAACAGGCAATACGTATTTTATGGAAAATTGGATAAACAAAGGAGGGAGAGAGTGAGTGCTAAAGTAGGGAAAAAGTATGAGTGTAGGACACTAAACTTTCTGAGGAGAAGCAGAAGGCAGGATAAAACTCAGGGAACAGAGTTCAGGGTCAGACAGGAAGTGACTGCGGTTGAACGCGCTTACTAAATTAGGGAAAAAAATGATCTTGTGTAGGAAGGTGTGTGTATGTATGTATGTGTGTGTGTGTGTGTGTGTGTGTGTGTGTGTGTGTGTGTGTGTGTGTGCTCACCTAATTGTACTCAGCTAATTGTGGTTGCAGGGGTCGAGACTCAGTTCCTGGTCCCTCCTCTTCA
>NC_091353.1:11942803-11982803 GCF_038502225.1 Cherax quadricarinatus
TGTGTCTCTGACTTGTATAGTATGCAGAGTTATGGAAAAGATTATCAGGAGGAGAGTGGTGGAACACCTGGAACGGAACAAGATTATAAATGAAAACCAGTATGGGTTCATGGAAGGCAAATCCTGTGTCACAAACCTTCTGGAGTTTTATGACAAGGTAACAGAAGTAAGACACGAGAGAGAGGGGTGGGTTGATTGCATTTTCCTGGACTGCAGGAAGACCTTTCACACAGTTCCTCACAAGAGATTAGTGCAGAAGCTGGAGGATCATGTGCTTATAACAGGGAGGGCACTGCAATAGATCAGGGAATACCTGACAGGGAGGCAACAACGAGTCATAGTATGTGAAGAGGTATCACAGTGGGCGCCTGTGACGAGCGGGGTCCCACAGGGGACCAGTGCTATTTTTGATATATGCGAACGACATGATGGAAGAAATAGACTCTGAAGTGTCCCTATTCGCAGATGATGTGAAACTGATGAGAAGAATTAAATCGGATGAGGATGAGGCAGGACTGCAAAGAGACCTGGACAGGCTGGAAACGTGGTCCAGAAACTGGCTTCTCGAATTCAACCCTGCCAAATGCAAAGTCATGAAGATTGGGGAGGGGCAAAGAAGACCGCAGACAGAATATAGGCTAGGTGGACAAAGACTACAGACCTCAATCAGGGAGAAAGATCTTGGGGTGACCATAACACCGAGCACGTCACCGGAGGCACACATCAACCAAATAACCGCTGCAGCATACGGGCGCCTGGCAAACCTGAGAATAGCGTTCCGATACCTTAATAAGGAATCGTTCAAGACACTGTACACTATGTATATTAGGCCCATACTGGAGTATGCAGCACCAGTCTGGAACCCACACCTGGTCAAGCACGTCAAGAAGTTAGAGAAAGTACAAAGGTTTGCAACAAGGCTAGTTCCAGAGCTCAGGGGAATGTCGTATGAAGAAAGGTTGAGGGAAATCGGACTGACGACACTGGAGGACAGAAGTGTCAGGGGAGACATGATAACGACATACAAGATACTGCGGGGAATAGACAAGGTGGACAGAGACAGGATGTTCCAGAGAGAGGACACAGAAACAAGGGGTCACAATTGGAAGCTGAAGACTCAGACGAGTCACAGGGACGTTAGGAAGTATTTCTTTCAGTCATAGAGTGGTCAGGAAGTGGAATAGCCTAGCAAGTAAAGTAGTGGAGGCAGGAACCATACATAGTTTTAAGAAGAGATATGACAAAGCTCAGGAAGCAGAGAGGGAGAGGACCTAGAAGCGATCAGTGAAGAGCCGGGGCCAGGAGCTGAGTCTCGACCCCTGCAACCACAATTAGGTGAGTACACACACACACACACACACACACACACACACACACACACACACACACACACACACACACACACACACACACACACACTCACACACACACACATGCACACACACACAAAACACACACACACACACACACACACACACACACACACACACACACACACACACACACACACACACACACACACACACACACACATACACACACACACACACTTTCACACACACATTCACACACACACACACACACACACACACACACACACACACACACACACACACACACACACAAAAAAAAAAAAAAAAAAAAAAAAAAAAAAAAAAGACGGAGAGGTGGGGCACACCACCAAGTGCTGGACTCAGTACACACAACCGAGGAAGAAGTGAAGAGGCTGCTAAGTGAGCTAGATACCTCAAAGGCGATGGGGCCGGATAACTCTCCATGGGTCCTGAGAGAGGGAGCAGAGGTGCTGTGTGTGCCACTGACAACAATATTCAACTTATCTATCGAAACAGGGCGACTTCCTGAGGTATGGAAGACAGCAAATGTAGTCTTGATCTTTTAGGGAGACACAGCATTAAACTACAGTGTCATTGACATGTATGCAAAGTCATGGAGAAGATGATCAGAAGAGTGGTGGAACACTTAGAAAGGAATGAGCTTATCAACGACAACCAACACGGTTTCAGGGAAAGGAAATCTTGTGTCATAAACCTACTGGAGTTCTATTACAAGGTGACGGCACTAAGACTAGAGAGAGAGAGAGAGAGAGAGAGAGAGAGAGAGAGAGAGAGAGAGAGAGAGAGAGAGAGAGAGAGAGAGAGAGAGAAGGAGAGAGGGGTGGGTAAATTGCATTTTCTTGGACTGTAAGAAGGTGCTTGACAGTTCTACACAAGAGATTAGTGCATAAGCTAGAGCACCAAGCAGGTATAACAGGGAAGGCAATGCAATGGATCAGGGAATACATAACAGGAAGGCAACAGCGAATGATGGTAAGTGGCGAGGTGTCAGAGTGGGCGCCTGTAACGAGCAGGGTTCCACAGGGGTCAGTTCTAGGACCGGTGCTGTTTCTCGTATATGTGAATGACCTGTGCTGTATAACTCTTGTAGGTTTAGCGCTTCTTTTCATTATGATAATTGTAAATGATATGACTTAAGGGATAGATTCAGAAGTGTCTCTGTTTGCAGACGATGTAAAGCTAATGCGAAGAATTCAATCGGATGAGGATCAGGTAGGACTACATAGGGATCTGGACAGGCTGCAGGCCTGGTCCAGAAACTGGCTCCTGGAGTTCAATCCCACCAAGTGCAAAGTCATGAAGATTTGGGAAGGGCAAAGATGACCACAGACGGAGTACAGTCTAGGGGGCCAGAGACTACAAACCTTACTCAAGGAAAAGGATCTTGGGGTAATTATAATACCGAGCACATCTCCTGAGGTGCACATCAACCAAATAACTGCTGCAGCATATGGGTGCCTAGCAAATCTAAGAATAGCATTCTGACATCTCATAAGGAATCGTTCAAGACTCTGTACACTGTGTATGTCAGGCCCATGCTGGAGTAAGCAGCACCAGTAAGGAACCCATACTTGGTCAAGTACGTCAAGAAATTAGATGAAGAGTGAAGTTTTGCAACAAGACTAGTCCCGGACTAAGGGGAACGTCCTAAGAGGAGAGGTTAAGAGAAATCATCCTGACAACACTAAAGGACAGTAGGGATAGGAGGGACATGATAACGACACATAAAATACTGACAGGAATTGACAGGGTGGATAGGGACAATGTTCTAGAGATGGAATACAGCAATAAGGGGTCACAGCTGGAAGTTGAAGACTCATATGAGCTACAAGGATGTTAGGAAGTGTTTCTTCAGTCACAGAGTTATCAGGAAATGGAACAGTTTGGAGAATTATGTAGTTTACCTGGAGTTTACCTGGAGAGAGTTCCGGGGGTCAACGCCCCCGCGGCCCGGTCTGTGACCAGGCCTCCTGGTGGATCAGAGCCTGATCAACCAGGCTGTTGCTGCTGGCTGCACGCAAACCAACGTACGAGACACAGCCCGGCTGGTCAGGAACCGACTTTAGGTGCTTGTCCAGTGCCAGCTTGAAGACTGCCAGGGGTCTGTTGGTAATCCCCCTTATGTATGCTGGGAGGCAGTTGAACAGTCTCGGGCCCCTGACACTTATTGTATGGTCTCTTAACGTGCTAGTGACACCCCTGCTTTTCACTGGGGGGATGTTGCATCGTCTGCTTTCGTAGTGAGTGATTTTCGTGTGTAAGTTCGGTACTAGTCCCTCTAGGATTTTCCAGGTGTATATAATCATGTATCTCTCCCGCCTGCGTTCCAGCGAATATAGGTTTAGGAACCTCAAGCGCTCCCAGTAATTGAGGTGTTTTATCTCCGTTATGCGCGCCGTGAAGGTTCTCTGTACATTTTCTAGGTCAGCAATTTTACCTGCCTTGAAAGGTGCTGTTAGTGTGCAGCAATATTCCAGCCTAGATAGAAAAAGTGACCTGAAGAGTGTCATCATGGGCTTGGCCTCCCTAGTTTTGAAGGTTCTCATTATCCATCCTGTCATTTTTCTAGCAGATGCGATTGATACAATGTTATGGTCCTTGAAGGTGAGATCCTCCGACATGATCACTCCCAGGTCTTTGACGTTGGTGTTTCGCTCTATTTTGTGGCCAGAGTTTGTTTTGTACTCTGATGAAGATTTAATTTCCTCGTGTTTACCATATCTGAGTAATTGAAATTTCTCATCGTTGAACATCATGTTGTTTTCTGCCGCCCACTGAAAGATTTGGTTGATGTCCGCCTGGAGCTTTGCAGTGTCTGCAATGGAAGACACTGTCATGCACATTCGGGTGTCATCTGCAAAGGAAGACACGGTGCTGTGGCTGACATCCTTGTCTATGTCGGATATGAGGATGAGGAACATGATGGGAGCGAGTACTGTGCCTTGTGGAACAGAGCTTTTCACCGTAGCTGCCTCGGACTTTACTCTGTTGACGACTACTTCTGTGTTCTGTTAGTGAGGAAATTATAGATCCATCGACCGACTTTTCCTGTTATTCCTTTAGCACGCATTTTGTGCGCTATTACGCCATGGTCACACTTGTCGAAGGCTTTTGCAAAGTCTGTATATATTACATCTGCATTCTTTTTGTCTTCTAGTGCATCTAGGACCTTGTCGTAGTGATCCAATAGTTGAGACAGACAGGAGCGACCTGTTCTAAACCCATGTTGCCCTGGGTTGTTTAACTGATGGGTTTCTAGATGGGTGGTGATCTTGCTTCTTAGGACCCTTTCAAAGATTTTCATATGGGATGTTAGTGCTATCGGTCTGTAGTTCTTTGCTGTTGCTTTACTGCCCCCTTTGTGGAGTGGAGCTATGTCTGTTCTTTTTAGTAACTGTGGGACGACCCCCGTGTCCATGCTCCCTCTCCATAGGATGGAAAAGGCTCGTGATAGGGGCTTCTTGCAGTTCTTGATGAACACGGAGTTCCATGAGTCTGGCCCTGGGGCAGAGTGCATGGGCATGTCATTTATCGCCTGTTCGAAGTCATTTGGCGTCAGGATAACATCGGATAGGCTTGTGTTAACCAAATTTTGTGGCTCTCTCATAAAAAATTCATTTTGATCTTCGACTCTCAGTCTGGTT
Source organism: Cherax quadricarinatus (assembly GCF_038502225.1). Classification (NCBI taxonomy): domain Eukaryota; kingdom Metazoa; phylum Arthropoda; class Malacostraca; order Decapoda; family Parastacidae; genus Cherax; species Cherax quadricarinatus. The sequence goes on from NC_091353.1 coordinate 11,947,803, forward strand.
AGCGGCTTGCTAAAAACTGAGTCATATTGGGACTTGAGTAGCTCACTCATTTCCTTGCTGTCATCTGTGTAGGACCCATCTTGTTTAAGTAGGGGCCCAATACTGGACGTTGTTCTCGACTTTGATTTGGCATAGGAGAAGAAATACTTTAGGTTTCTTTCGATTTCATTTATGGCTTTTAGTTCTTCCCGCGATTCCTGACTCCTATAAGATTCCTTTAGCTTAAGTTCGATGCTTGCTATTTCTCTGACCAGTGTCTCCCTACGCATTTCAGATATATTGACCTCTTTTAGCCGCTCTGTTATTCTTTTCCGTCGCCTGTAAAGGGAGCGCCTGTCTCTTTTTATTTTACATCTATTCCTCCTTTTTCTTAGAGGAATAAGCCTTGTGCATACATCGAGTGCCACCAAGTTAATCTGTTCTAGGCATAAGTTGGGGTCTGTGTTGCTTAGTATATCTTCCCAGCTTATATCGGTTAGGACTTGGTTTACTTGGTCCCACTTTATGTTTTTGTTATTGAAGTTGAATTTGGTGAATGCTCCATCGTGACTAATCTAATTATGTCGGTCTGGGGCTCCACGCATACATGTCTGAACCTCAATTATGTTGTGATCTGAGTATATTGTTTTTGATATGGTGACATTTCTTATCAGATCATCATTGTTAGTGAAGATGAGTCTAGTAGGCTCTATTATTTGCTGGTTTAAATTGAATTTTGTGCAGAGATTTAAAAGCTCGTGTGAGTGTGAGTTTTCATCAGAGCTGCCTCCTGGTGTTATTACTGCAACAATATTATTTGCTATATTCCTCCATTTTAGGTGCCTTAAGTTGAAATCCCCCAGGAGCAAGATGTTGGGTGCAGGAGCTGGAAGATTTTCCAGACAGTGGTCAATTTTTAACAGCTGTTCCTGGAATTGCTGGGATGTTGCATCCGGAGGCTTGTAGACTACCACAATGACTAGGTTTTGGTTCTCGACCTTTACTGCTAAAACTTCCACTGCATCATTTGAGGCATTAAGCAGTTCTGTGCAAACAAGTGACTGCAATGTACAGGCCAACCCCCCCTTTTGCCTGTTCACTCTGTCACATCTGTATAGGTTGTAACCTGGGATCCATATTTCGTTGTCCAAGTGATCCTTTATGTGGGTCTCAGTGAAAGCCGCGAACATTGCCTTTGCCTCTGCAAGCAGTCCACGGAGGAAAGGTATTTTGTTGTTTGTTGCTGGCTTTAGACCCTGTATATTTGCAAAGAAGAATGTCATCGGACTGGTGGTATTGGTGGTACTGGGGGGGGATTTTTTTTCCGGCATTAGTATCTGTATCTGTTGGTTTGGAGTGGAGGCCATCGACTGTGGTTCCACTCCAGGAATGACTGGATTTGGTGTACGATTTCTGCCATTTCCTGCCAGTTTTTTTTCCTTCCTGGCACTAAAAAACCTTTGTGTGTAGTGGAGGCAGGATCTACACATAGCTTTAAGTAGAGGTATGATCAAGTTAATGGAGTAAGGAGCGAGTGGGCCTAGTAGCGACCAGTGAAGGGGCGGGGCCAGGAGCTGTCACTCGACCCCTGCAACCACCTATAGGTGAGTACACAGTGGTGGTGGATAGTTTAACAGAACGTCCAGAATGCGTGAGCGGTTTTCTTATCCGTAACTCTCACATAGCCGACTCATCGTCTCAGCCAGACGCCTTGCTTACAAGGCTGTGTAACTAACTAGGGACTTATTCTCTACGTGTTTGTGTACGACTCTGTGTGCGTACCTCGTGTGTGTGCTGCGTGTGTGTACTGCGTGTGTGTGCCTCGTGTGTGTGCCTCGTGTGTGTACCTCGTGTGTGTACTGCGTGTGTGTACCTCGTGTGTGTGCCTCGTGTGTGTGCTGCGTGTGTGTACTGCGTGTGTGTACTGCGTGTGTGTGCCTCGTGTGTGTGCCTCGTGTGTGTGCTGCGTGTGTGTGCCTCGTGTGCGTGCCTCGTGTGTGTACCTCGTGTGTGTACTGCGTGTGTGTACTGCGTGTGTGTGCCTCGTGTGTGTACCTCGTGTGTGTACTGCGTGTGTGTACTGCGTGTGTGTACTGCGTGTGTGTACCTCGTGTGTGTACTGCGTGTGTGTACTGCGTGTGTGTGCCTCGTGTGTGTACCTCGTGTGTGTACTGCGTGTGTGTACTGCGTGTGTGTACTGCGTGTGTGTACCTCGTGTGTGTGCTGCGTGTGTGTACTGCGTGTGTGTGCCTCGTGTGCGTGCCTCGTGTGTGTACTGCGTGTGTGTACCTCGTGTGTGTACTGCATGTGTGTACCTCGTGTGTGTACTGCGTGTGTGTACCTCGCGTGTGTACCTCGTGTGTGTACCTCGTGTATGTACCTCGTGTGTGTACTGCGTGTGTGTACTGCGTGTGTGTACTGCGTGTGTGTACCTCGTGTGTGCACCTCGTGTGTGTACCTCGTGTGTGTACCTCGTGTGTGTACTGCGTGTGTGTACCTCGTGTGTGTACTGCGTGTGTGTACCTCGCGTGTGTACCTCGTGTGTGTACCTCGTGTATGTACCTCGTGTGTGTACTGCGTGTGTGTACTGCGTGTGTGTACTGCTTGTGTGTACCTCGTGTGTGTATCTCGTGTGTGTACCTCGTGTGTGTACTGCGTGTGTGTTTGTACCTCGTGTGTGTACCTCGTGTGTGTACTGCGTGTGTGTACCTCATATGTGTACCTCGTGTGTGTACCTCGTGTATGTACCTCGTGTGTGTACTGCGCGTGTGTACTGCGTGTGTGTACTGCGTGTGTGTTCCTCGTGTGTGTATTGCGTGTGTATACCTCGTGTGTGTTCCTCGTGTATGTACTGCGTGTGTGTACCTTGTGTGTGTACGTCGTGTGTGTACTGCGTGTGTGTACCTCGTGTGTGTACTGCGTGTGTGTACCTTGTGTGTGTTCCTCGTGTGTGTACCTCATGTATGTACCTCGTGTGTGTACTGCGTGTGTGTACTGCGTGTGTGTACTGCGTGTGTGAACTGCGTGTGTGTACCTCGTGTGTGTACTGCGTGTGTGCTGCGTGTGTGTACTGCGTGTGTGTACCTCGTGTGTGTACCTCGTGTGTGTACTGCGTGTGTGTACCTCGTGTGTGTACCTCGTGTTTGTACTGCGTGTGTGTACCTCGTGTATGTACTGCGTGTGTGTACCTCGTGTGTGTACCTCGTGTGTGTACCTCGTGTATGTACCTCGTGTGTGCACTGCGTGAGTGTACTGCGTGTGTGTACTGCGTGTGTGTACTGCGTGTGTGTACCTCGTGTGTGTACCTCGTGTGTGTACTGCGTGTGTGTACCTCGTGTGTGTACTGCGTGTGTGTACCTCGCGTGTGTACCTCGTGTGTGTACCTCGTGTATGTACCTCTTGTGTGTACTGCGTGTGTGTACTGCGTGTGTGTACTGCGTGTGTGTACCTCGTGTGTGTACCTCGTGTGTGTACCTCGTGTGTGTACCTCGTGTGTGTACTGCGTGTGTGTACCTCGTGTGTGTACCGCGTGTGTGTACATCGCGTGTGTACCTCGTGTGTGTACCTCGTGTATGTACCTCGTGTGTGTACTGCGTGTGTGTACTGCGTGTGTGTACTGCGTGTGTGTACTGCGTGTGTGTACCTCGTGTGTGTACCTCGTGTGTGTACCTCGTGTGTGTACCTCGTGTGTGTACTGAGTATGTGTGTACCTCGTGTCTGTACCTCGTGTGTGTACTGCGTGTGTGTTCCTCATATGTGTAGCTCGTGTGTGTACCTCGTGTATGTACCTCGTGTGTGTACTGCGTGTGTGTACTGTGTGTGTGTACCTCGTGTGTGTACCTCGTGTGTGTACCTCGTGTGTGTACCTCGTGTGTGTACTGCGTGTGTGTACCTCGTGTGTGTACCTCGTGTGTGTACCTCGTGTGTGTACCTCGTGTGTGTACTGCGTGTGTGTTTGTACCTCGTGTGTGTACCTCGTGTGTGTACTGCGTGTGTGTACCCCATATGTGTACCTCGTGTGTGTACCTCGTGTATGTACCTCGTGTGTGTACTGCGCGTGTGTACTGCGTGTGTGTACTGCGTGTGTGTACCTCGTGTGTGTATTGCGTGTGTATACCTCGTGTGTGTACCTCGTGTATATACTGCGTGTGTGTACCTCGTGTGTGTTCCTCGTGTGTGTACCTCGTGTATGTACCTCGTATGTGTACTGCGTGTGTGTACTGCGTGTGTGTACTGCGTGTGTGTACTGCGTGTGTGTACCTCGTGTGTGTACCACGTGTGTGTACCACGTGTGTGTACCCCGTGTGTGTACCTCGTGTGTGTACCTCGTGTGTGTACCTCGTGTGAGTACCTCGTGTGTGTACTGCGTGTGTGTACTACGTGTGTGTACAACGTGTGTGTACCACGTGTGTGTACCCCGTGTGTGTACCTCGTGTGTGTACCTCGTGTGTGTATCTCGTGTGTGTACCACGTGTGTATACCTCGTGTGTATGCCACGTGTGTGTACCATGTGTGTGTACCACGTGTGTGTACCACATGTGTGTAACACGTGAGTGCACCATGTGTGTTTTCCGCGTGTGTACCACGTGTGTGTACCACATGTGTGCTCCGCGTGTGTGTACCACGTGTATGTACCATATGTGGGGGGCTCTGGTGGCCTGGTGGTTAACGCTCTCGCTTCACACGGTGAGGGCCTGGGTTCGATTCCCAGCCAGAGTAGAAACATTGGACGTGTTTCTTTCCACCTGTTGTCTATGTTCCCCATCAGTAAAATCGGTACCTGGGTGTTAGTCGACTGGTGTGGGTCGCATCCTGGGACACTGACCTAAGGAGGCCTGGTCACAGACCGGGCCGCGGGGGCGTTGACCCCCGGAACTCTCTCCAGATAAACTCCAGAAACCACGTGTTTGTACCACGTGTGTGCACCACGTGTGTGTACCACGTGTGTGTACCACGTGTGTGTTCCGCGTGTGTGTACCACGTGTGTGTACCACGTGTGTGTACCACGTGCGTGTACCACGTGTGTGTACCACGTGCGTGTACCACGTGTGTGTATCACGTGTGCGTACCACATCTGTGTACCACTTGTGTGTACCACGTGTGTGTTCCGCGTGTGTGTACCACGTGTGTCTACCACGCGTGTGTACCACGTGTGTATACCTCGTGTGTATATCACGTGTGTGTACCACGTGTGTGTACCACGTGTGTGTACCACGTGTGTATACCTCGTGTGCATACCACGTGTGTGTACCACGTGTGTGTACTACGTGTGTGTACCACGTGTGTGTACCAGGTGTGTGTTCCGCGTGTGTGTACCACGTGTGTGTACCACGTGTGTATTCCGCGTGTGTGTACCACGTGTGTGTTCCACGTGTGTGTACCACGTGTGTGTACCACGTGTGTGTACCACGTATGTGTACCACGTGTGTGTTCCACGTGTGTGTACCACGTGTGTGTACCACGTGTGTGTACCACGTGTGTGTACCACGTGGGACAGCATATGACGGAAATTGTACATGAACAATAAGACACTTCTGCAACATTTTGGAATCTTCATAGAGGAAACGTTTCGCCAGTCAGTGGCTTCATCAGTCCAATACTGAGATGAATGGTGAGAAAAGAGAAGGAGCTTGTGGTAATCAGTCCCAGCTTCAGTTCACCGGACTACAGTATTTACGTCACTTCCCCGAGCATATGCCGGACTGTACACACCGACTCCAGGCTGAGGGACTGATTACCTGACACTCCTCATCTTCCAGGCTGAGGGACTGATTACCTGACACTCCTCATCTTCCAGGCTGAGGGACTGATTACCTTACACTCCTCATCTTCCAGGCTGAGGGTCTGATTACCTGACACTCCTCATCTTCCAGGCTGAGGGACTGATTACCTTACACTCCTCATCTTCCAGGCTGAGGGACTGATTACCTGACACTCCTCATCTTCCAGGCTGAGGGACTGATTACCTGACACTCCTCATCTTCCAGGCTGAGGGACTGATTACCCGACACTCCTCATCTTCCAGGCTGAGGGACTGATTACCTGACACTCCTCATCTTCCAGGCTGAGGGACTGATTACCCGACACTCCTCATCTTCCAGGCTGAGGGACTGATTACCTGACACTCCTCATCTTCCAGGCTGAGGGACTGATTACCTGACACTCCTCATCTTCCAGGCTGAGGGACTGATTACCTGACACTCCTCATCTTCCAGGCTGAGGGACTGATTACCTGACACTCCTCATCTTCCAGGCTGAGGGACTGATTACCTGACACTCCTCATCTTCCAGGCTGAGGGACTGATTACCTGACACTCCTCATCTTCCAGGCTGAGGGACTGATTACCCGACACTCCTCATCTTCCAGGCTGAGGGACTGATTACCTGACACTCCTCATCTTCCAGGCTGAGGGACTGATTACCCGACACTCCTCATCTTCCAGGCTGAGGGACTGATTACCTGACACTCCTCATCTTCCAGGCTGAGGGACTGATTACCTGACACTCCTCATCTTCCAGGCTGAGGGACTGATTACCCGACACTCTTCATCTTCCAGGCTGAGGGACTGATTACCTGACACTCCTCATCTTCCAGGCTGAGGGACTGATTACCTGACACTCCTCATCTTCCAGGCTGAGGGACTGATTACCCGACACTCCTCATCTTCCAGGCTGAGGGACTGATTACCTGACACTCCTCATCTTCCAGGCTGAGGGACTGATTACCTTACACTCCTCATCTTCCAGGCTACTGATTACCTGACACTCCTCATCTTCCACACTGATTCTCTTCATCTTCCAGGCTGAGGACTGACTGACACTCCTCATTCCACTGAGGGACTGACACTCCTCATCTTCCAGGCTGAGGGACTGACACTCCTCATCTTAGGCCTTACACTCCTCATCTTCCAGGCTGAGGGACTGATTACCTGACACTCCTCATCTTCCAGGCTGAGGGACTGATTACCCGACACTCCTCATCTTCCAGGCTGAGGGACTGATTACCTGACACTCCTCATCTTCCAGGCTGAGGGACTGATTACCTGACACTCCTCATCTTCCAGGCTGAGGGACTGATTACCTGACACTCCTCATCTTCCAGGCTGAGGGACTGATTACCTGACACTCCTCATCTTCCAGGCTGAGGGACTGATTACCTGACACTCCTCATCTTCCAGGCTGAGGGACTGATTACCTGACACTCCTCATCTTCCAGGCTGAGGGACTGATTACCTGACACTCCTCATCTTCCAGGCTGAGGGACTGATTACCTGACACTCCTCATCTTCCAGGCTGAGGGACTGATTACCTGACACTCCTCATCTTCCAGGCTGAGGGACTGATTACCTGACACTCCTCATCTTCCAGGCTGAGGGACTGATTACCTGACACTCCTCATCTTCCAGGCTGAGGGACTGATTACCTGACACTCCTCATCTTCCAGGCTGAGGGACTGATTACCCGACACTCCTCATCTTCCAGGCTGAGGGACTGATTACCTGACACTCCTCATCTTCCAGGCTGAGGGACTGATTACCCGACACTCCTCATCTTCCAGGCTGAGGGACTGATTACCTGACACTCCTCATCTTCCAGGCTGAGGGACTGATTACCTGACACTCCTCATCTTCCAGGCTGAGGGACTGATTACCCGACACTCTTCATCTTCCAGGCTGAGGGACTGATTACCTGACACTCCTCATCTTCCAGGCTGAGGGACTGATTACCTGACACTCCTCATCTTCCAGGCTGAGGGACTGATTACCCGACACTCCTCATCTTCCAGGCTGAGGGACTGATTACCTGACACTCCTCATCTTCCAGGCTGAGGGACTGATTACCTTACACTCCTCATCTTCCAGGCTGAGGGACTGATTACCTGACACTCCTCATCTTCCAGGCTGAGGGACTGATTACCCGACACTCTTCATCTTCCAGGCTGAGGGACTGATTGCCTGACACTCCTCATCTTCCAGGCTGAGGGACTGATTACCCGACACTCCTCATCTTCCAGGCTGAGGGACTGATTACCCGACACTCCTCATCTTCCAGGCTGAGGGACTGATTACCCGACACTCCTCATCTTCCAGGCTGAGGGACTGATTACCTGACACTCCTCATCTTCCAGGCTGAGGGACTGATTACCCGACACTCCTCAACTTCCAGGCTGAGGGACTGATTACCTGACACTCCTCATCTTCCAGGCTGAGGGACTGATTACCTTACACTCCTCATCTTCCAGGCTGAGGGACTGATTACCTGATACTCCTCATCTTCCAGGCTGAGGGACTGATTACCTGACACTCCTCATCTTCCAGGCTGAGGGACTGATTACCTGACACTCCTCATCTTCCAGGCTGAGGGACTGATTACCTGACACTCCTCATCTTCCAGGCTGAGGGACTGATTACCTGACACTCCTCATCTTCCAGGCTGAGGGACTGATTACCTGACACTCCTCATCTTCCAGGCTGAGGGACTGATTACCTGACACTCCTCATCTTGCAGGCTGAGGGACTGATTACCTGACACTCCTCATCTTCCAGGCTGAGGGACTGATTACCTGACACTCCTCATCTTCCAGGCTGAGGGACTGATTACCTGATACTCCTCATCTTCCAGGCTGAGGGACTGATTACCTGACACTCCTCATCTTCCAGGCTGAGGGACTGATTACCTGACACTCTTCATCTTCCAGGCTGAGGGACTGATTACCTGACACTCCTCATCTTCCAGGCTGAGGGACTGATTACCCGACACTCCTCATCTTCCAGGCTGAGGGACTGATTACATGACACTCCTCATCTTCCAGGCTGAGGGACTGATTACCTGACACTCCTCATCTTCCAGGCTGAGGGACTGATTACCTGACACTCCTCATCTTCCAGGCTGAGGGACTGATTACCTGACACTCCTCATCTTCCAGGCTGAGAGACTGATTACCTGACACTCCTCATCTTCCAGGCTGAGGGACTGACTACCTGACACTCCTCATCTTCCAGGCTGAGGGACTGATTACCTGATACTCCTCATCTTCCAGGCTGAGGGACTGATTACCTGACACTCCTCATCTTCCTGCCCCCCACAGCTATACATCCATCACCTGTGTGGTTACCTGTCCCCCGCAGCTATACATCCATCACCCGTGTGGTTACCTGCCCCCCACAGCTAAACATCCATCACCCTGACTACCTGACACTCCTCATCTTCCAGGCTGATTACCTGTCATCTTCCAGGCTGAGGGACTGATTACCTGACACTCCTCATCTTCCTGCCCCCCACAGCTATACATCCATCACCTGTGTGGTTATCCCCCGCAGCTATACATCCATCACCCGTGTGGTTACCTGCCCCCCACAGCTATACATCCATCACCCGTGTGGTTACCTTCCCCCCCACAGCTAAACATTACCCATGTGGTTACCCCCCCCACAGCTATACATCCATCACCCGTGTGTTACCTTCCCCCCCACAGCTATACATCCATCACCCGTGTGGTTACCTGCCCCCCACAGCTGTACATCCATCACCCGTGTGGTTACCTTCCCCCCCACAGCTAAACATCCATCACCCATGTGGTTACCTGCCCCCCACAGCTATACATCCATCACCCGTGTGGTTACCTGCCCCCCACAGCTGTACATCCATCACCCGTGTGGTTACCTGCCCCCCACAGCTATACATCCATCACCCGTGTGGTTACCTGCCCCCCACAGCTATACATCCATCACCCGTGTGGTTACCTTCCCCCCCACAGCTAAACATCCATCACCCGTGTGGTTACCTGCCCCCCACAGCTATACATCCATCACCCGTGTGGTTACCTGCCCCCCACAGCTGTACATCCATCACCCGTGTGGTTACCTGCGCCCCGCAGCTATACATCCATCGCCCGTGTGGTTACCTCCCCCCACAGCTATACATCCATCACCCGTGTGGTTACCTGCCCCCCACAGCTATACATCCATCACCCGTGTGGTTACCTTCCCCCCCCCACAGCTAAACATCCATCACCCGTGTGGTTACCTGCCCCCCACAGCTAAACATCCATCACCCGTGTGGTTACCTGCCCCCACAGCTATACATCCATCACCCGTGTGGTTACCTCCCCCCGCAGCTATACATCCATCACCCGTGTGGTTACCTCCCCCCCGCAGCTATACATCCATCACCCGTGTGGTTACCTGCCCCCCACAGCTATACATCTATCACCCGTGTGGTTACCTGCCCCCCTCAGCTATACATCCATCACCCGTGTGGTTACCTCCCCCCCGCAGCTATACATCCATCACCCGTGTGGTTACCTCCCCCCCGCAGCTATACATCCATCACCCGTGTGGTTACCTCCCCCCCGCAGCTAGACATCAATCACCCGTGTGGTTACCTGTCCCCCGCAGCTATACATCCATCATCCGTGTGGTTACCTGCCCCCCGCAGCTATACATCCATCACCCGAGTGGTTACCTGCCCCCCGCAGCTATACATCCATCATCCGTGTGGTTACCTCCCCCCCGCAGCTATACATCCATCATCCGTGTGGTTACCTGTCCCCCGCAGCTATACATCCATCACCCGTGTGGTTACCTGCCCCCCGCAGCTATACATCCATCACCCGTGTGGTTACCTGCCCCTCCGCAGCCATACATCCATCACCCGTGTGGTTACCTCCCCCCCCGCAGCTATACATCCATCACCCGTGTGGTTACCTGCCCCCCGCAGCTATACATCCATCACCCGTGTGGTTACCTGCCCCCCACAGCTATACATCCATTACCCGTGTGGTTACCTGCCCCCCACAGCTATACATCCATTACCCGTGTGGTTACCTGCCCCCCGCAGCTACACATCCATCACCCGTGTGGTTACCCGTGTGGTTACCTCCCCCCCCCCGCAGCTATACATCCATCACCCATGTGTTTACCTCCCCCCCCCGCAGCTATACATCCATTACCCGTGTGGTTACCTCCCCCCCCGCAGCTATACATCCATCACCCGTGTGGTTACCTGCCTCCACAGCTATACATCCATCACCCGTTTGGTTCCTGCCCCCCACAGCTATACATCCATCACCCGTGTGGTTACCTGGCCCCCACAGCTATACATCCATCACCCATATGGTTACCTCCCCCGACACTCCTCATCTTCCAGGCTGAGGGACTGATTACCTTACACTCCTCATCTTCCAGGCTGAGGGACTGATTACCCGACACTCCTCATCTTCCAGGCTGAGGGACTGATTACCCGACACTCCTCATCTTCCAGGCTGAGGGACTGATTACCCGACACTCCTCATCTTCCAGGCTGAGGGACTGATTACCTGACACTCCTCATCTTCCAGGCTGAGGGACTGATTACCTGACACTCCTCATCTTCCAGGCTGAGGGACTGATTACCCGACACTCTTCATCTTCCAGGCTGAGGGACTGATTACCTGACACTCCTCATCTTCCAGGCTGAGGGACTGATTACCTGACACTCCTCATCTTCCAGGCTGAGGGACTGATTACCCGACACTCCTCATCTTCCAGGCTGAGGGACTGATTACCTGACACTCCTCATCTTCCAGGCTGAGGGACTGATTACCTTACACTCCTCATCTTCCAGGCTGAGGGACTGATTACCTGACACTCCTCATCTTCCAGGCTGAGGGACTGATTACCCGACACTCTTCATCTTCCAGGCTGAGGGACTGATTGCCTGACACTCCTCATCTTCCAGGCTGAGGGACTGATTACCCGACACTCCTCATCTTCCAGGCTGAGGGACTGATTACCCGACACTCCTCATCTTCCAGGCTGAGGGACTGATTACCCGACACTCCTCATCTTCCAGGCTGAGGGACTGATTACCTGACACTCCTCATCTTCCAGGCTGAGGGACTGATTACCCGACACTCCTCAACTTCCAGGCTGAGGGACTGATTACCTGACACTCCTCATCTTCCAGGCTGAGGGACTGATTACCTTACACTCCTCATCTTCCAGGCTGAGGGACTGATTACCTGATACTCCTCATCTTCCAGGCTGAGGGACTGATTACCTGACACTCCTCATCTTCCAGGCTGAGGGACTGATTACCTGACACTCCTCATCTTCCAGGCTGAGGGACTGATTACCTGACACTCCTCATCTTCCAGGCTGAGGGACTGATTACCTGACACTCCTCATCTTCCAGGCTGAGGGACTGATTACCTGACACTCCTCATCTTCCAGGCTGAGGGACTGATTACCTGACACTCCTCATCTTGCAGGCTGAGGGACTGATTACCTGACACTCCTCATCTTCCAGGCTGAGGGACTGATTACCTGACACTCCTCATCTTCCAGGCTGAGGGACTGATTACCTGATACTCCTCATCTTCCAGGCTGAGGGACTGATTACCTGACACTCCTCATCTTCCAGGCTGAGGGACTGATTACCTGACACTCTTCATCTTCCAGGCTGAGGGACTGATTACCTGACACTCCTCATCTTCCAGGCTGAGGGACTGATTACCCGACACTCCTCATCTTCCAGGCTGAGGGACTGATTACATGACACTCCTCATCTTCCAGGCTGAGGGACTGATTACCTGACACTCCTCATCTTCCAGGCTGAGGGACTGATTACCTGACACTCCTCATCTTCCAGGCTGAGGGACTGATTACCTGACACTCCTCATCTTCCAGGCTGAGAGACTGATTACCTGACACTCCTCATCTTCCAGGCTGAGGGACTGACTACCTGACACTCCTCATCTTCCAGGCTGAGGGACTGATTACCTGATACTCCTCATCTTCCAGGCTGAGGGACTGATTACCTGACACTCCTCATCTTCCTGCCCCCCACAGCTATACATCCATCACCTGTGTGGTTACCTGTCCCCCGCAGCTATACATCCATCACCCGTGTGGTTACCTGCCCCCCACAGCTATACATCCATCACCCGTGTGGTTACCTTCCCCCCCACAGCTAAACATCCATCACCCATGTGGTTACCTGCCCCCCACAGCTATACATCCATCACCCGTGTGGTTACCTTCCCCCCCACAGCTATACATCCATCACCCGTGTGGTTACCTGCCCCCCACAGCTGTACATCCATCACCCGTGTGGTTACCTTCCCCCCCACAGCTAAACATCCATCACCCATGTGGTTACCTGCCCCCCACAGCTATACATCCATCACCCGTGTGGTTACCTGCCCCCCACAGCTGTACATCCATCACCCGTGTGGTTACCTGCCCCCCACAGCTATACATCCATCACCCGTGTGGTTACCTGCCCCCCACAGCTATACATCCATCACCCGTGTGGTTACCTTCCCCCCCACAGCTAAACATCCATCACCCGTGTGGTTACCTGCCCCCCACAGCTATACATCCATCACCCGTGTGGTTACCTGCCCCCCACAGCTGTACATCCATCACCCGTGTGGTTACCTGCGCCCCGCAGCTATACATCCATCGCCCGTGTGGTTACCTCCCCCCACAGCTATACATCCATCACCCGTGTGGTTACCTGCCCCCCACAGCTATACATCCATCACCCGTGTGGTTACCTTCCCCCCCCCACAGCTAAACATCCATCACCCGTGTGGTTACCTGCCCCCCACAGCTAAACATCCATCACCCGTGTGGTTACCTGCCCCCACAGCTATACATCCATCACCCGTGTGGTTACCTCCCCCCGCAGCTATACATCCATCACCCGTGTGGTTACCTCCCCCCCGCAGCTATACATCCATCACCCGTGTGGTTACCTGCCCCCAACAGCTATACATCTATCACCCGTGTGGTTACCTGCCCCCCACAGCTATACATCCATCACCCGTGTGGTTACCTCCCCCCCGCAGCTATACATCCATCACCCGTGTGGTTACCTCCCCCCCGCAGCTATACATCTATCACCCGTGTGGTTACCTGCCCCCCGCAGCTATACATCCATCACCCGTGTGGTTACCTGTCCCCCGCAGCTATACATCCATCATCCGTGTGGTTACCTGCCCCCCGCAGCTATACATCCATCACCCGAGTGGTTACCTGCCCCCCGCAGCTATACATCCATCATCCGTGTGGTTACCTCCCCCCCGCAGCTATACATCCATCATCCGTGTGGTTACCTGTCCCCCGCAGCTATACATCCATCACCCGTGTGGTTACCTGCCCCCCGCAGCTATACATCCATCACCCGTGTGGTTACCTGCCCCTCCGCAGCCATACATCCATCACCCGTGTGGTTACCTCCCCCCCCGCAGCTATACATCCATCACCCGTGTGGTTACCTGCCCCCCGCAGCTATACATCCATCACCCGTGTGGTTACCTGCCCCCCACAGCTATACATCCATTACCCGTGTGGTTACCTGCCCCTCCGCAGCCATACATCCATAACCTGTGTGGTTACCTGCCCCCCGCAGCTACACATCCATCACCCGTGTGGTTACCCGTGTGGTTACCTCCCCCCCCCCCCGCAGCTATACATCCATCACCCATGTGTTTACCTCCCCCCCCCGCAGCTATACATCCATTACCCGTGTGGTTACCTCCCCCCCCGCAGCTATACATCCATCACCCGTGTGGTTACCTGCCTCCACAGCTATACATCCATCACCCGTTTGGTTCCTGCCCCCCACAGCTATACATCCATCACCCGTGTGGTTACCTGGCCCCCACAGCTATACATCCATCACCCATATGGTTACCTCCCCCCCTGCAGCTATACATCCATCACCCGTGTGGTTAACTTCCCCCCCCGCAGCTATACATCCATCACCCGTGTGGTTACCTGCCCCCCACAGCTATACATCCATCACCCGTGTGGTTACCTGCCCCCCGCAGCTATACATCCATCACCCGTGTGGTTACCTGCCCCCCCACAGCTATACATCCATTACCCGTGTGGTTACCTGCCCCCCACAGCTATACATCCATCACCCGTGTGGTTACCTGCCCCCCACAGCTATACATCCATCACCCGTGTGGTTACCTGCCCCCCACAGCTATACATCCATCACCCGTGTGGTTACTTGCCCCCCACAGCTATACATCCATCACCCGTGTGGTTACCTGCCCCCCACAGCTATACATCCATTACCAGTGTGGTTACCTGCCCCCCCCAGCTATACATCCATCACACTTGTGGTTACCTGCCCCCCACAGCTATACATCCATCACCCGTGTGGTTACCTGCCCCCCACAGCTATACATCCATCACCCGTGTGGTTACTTGCCCCCCACAGCTATACATCCATCACCCGTGTGGTTACCTGCCCCCCACAGCTATACATCCATTACCCGTGTGGTTACCTGCCCCCCACAGCTATACATCCATCACCCGTGTGGTTACCTCCCCCCCACAGCTATACATCCATCACCCGTGTGGTTACCTGCCCCTCGCAGCTATACATCCATCACCTATGTGGTTACCTGCCCCTCGCAGCTATACATCCATCACCCGTGTGGTTACTTGCCCCCCACAGCTATACATCCATCACCCGTGTGGTTACCTGCCCCCCACAGCTATACCTCCATCACCCGTGTGGTTACCTGCCCCCCACAGCTATATATCCATCACCCGTGTGGTTACTTGCCCCCCACAGCTATACATCCATCACCCGTGTGGTTACCTGCCCCCCACAGCTATACATCCATCACCCGTGTGGTTACTTGCCCCCCACAGCTATACATCCATCACCCGTGTGGTTACTTGCCCCCCACAGCTATACATCCATCACCCGTGTGGTTACCTGCCCCCCACAGCTATACATCCATCACACTTGTGGTTACCTGCCCCCCACAGCTATACATCCATCACCCGTGTGGTTACCTGCCCCCCACAGCTATACATCCATCACCCGTGTGGTTACTTGCCCCCCAGAGCTATACATCCATCACCCGTGTGGTTACCTGCCCCCCACAGCTATACATCCATTACCCGTGTGGTTACCTGCCCCCCACAGCTATACATCCATCACCCGTGTGGTTACCTGCCCCCACAGCTATACATCCATTACCCGTGTGGTTACCTGCCCCCCACAGCTATATATCCATCACCCGTGTGGTTACCTCCCCCCCGCAGCTATACATCCATCACCTATGTGGTTACCTGCCCCTCGCAGCTACACTCATCCACACGGATTCGTGTACAAGAATCCGTCCAAGTCGTTTTCGTGTCAATGAATCCGGATTTCCACTCTGGTGTTTTTTTCTTGATTATTATTTTTTGTGTATATAAGCTCAGACCAATTTCCGTTCTAGTTTTTATTGTTTGGTTGCTGTTTGGGTACACACACACAAGCACACACACACACACACACACACACACACACACACACACACACACACACACAAGCACACAAACACACTCACACACACACATACGCACACACATAACACCGAGCACATCACCGGAGGCACACATCAACCAAATAACCGCTGCAGCATATGGGCGCCTGGCAAACCTTATCCACCTACTCTATACTCTGTCTGCGGTCTTCTTTGCCCTTCTCCGATCTTCATGACTTTGCATTTGGAAGGGTTGAATTCAAGAAGCCAGTTGCTGGACCACGTGTCCATCCTGTCCAGGTCTCTTTGTAGTCCTGCCTCTGTGCGTGTGTACTCACCTAGTTGTACTCACCTAGTTGAGGGTGCAGGGGTCGAGACCAAGCTCCTTGCCCCGCCTCTTCACTACTAGATCACTCTCCCTGAACCTTGAGCTTTATCATACCTCTGCTTAAAGCTATGTATGGATCCTGCCTCCACTACATCGCTTCCCAAACTATTCCACTTCCTGACTACTCTGTGGCTGAAGAAATACTTCCTAACATCCCCGTGATTCATCTGTGTCTTCAACTTCCAACTGTATCCCCTTGATGTTGTGTCCCATCTCTGGAACATCCTGTCTTTGTCCACCTTGTCAATTCCTCTCAGTATTTTGTATGTCGTTATCATGTCCCCCCTATCTCTCCTGTCCTACAGTGTCGCCAGGTCGATTTCCCTTAACCTTACCTCGTAGGACTTACCTCTTAGCTCTGGGACTATTCTTGTTTCAAACCTTTGCACTTTCTCTAGTTTCTTTACGTGCTTGGCTAGGTGTGGGTTCCAAACTGGTGCCGCATACTCCAAAATGGACCTAACGGACACGGTGTAGAGGGTCCTGAACGACTCCTTATTAAGATGTCGGAATGCTGTTCTGAGGTTTGCTAGGCGCCCATATGCTGCAGCAGTTATTTGGTTGATGTGCGCTTCAGGAGATGTGCCTGGTGTTATACTCACCCCAAGATCTTTTTCCTTGAGTGAGGTTTGTAGTCTCTGGTCCCCTAGACTGTACTCCGTCTGCGGTCTTCTTTGCCCTTCCCCAATCTTCATGACTTCGCACTTGGTGGGGTTGAACTCCAGGAGCCAATTGCTGGACCAGGTCTGCAACCTGTCCAGATCCCTTTGTAGTTCTGCCTGGTCTTCGATCGAATGAATTCTTCTCATCAACTTCACGTCATCTGCAAAGAGGGACACTTCGGAGTCTATTCCTTCCGTCATGTTCACAAATACCAGAAACAGCACTGGTTCTAGGACTGACCCCTGTGTGTGTGTGTGTGTGTGTGTGTGTGTGTGTGTGTGTTGTGTACCTCTTTTCAATCTACTGGTACCTATCTCCCTTCTGATGGTACCTTATCTACCTATTTCCTCTTCCCACCTGTCATGTCTTCTCAGTCGTGACCTCTCGTGACCTCTCGTGACCTCTTCATTCACTCCCAGAACATCTGCCCTCCAGGTCACCTCTTTCCTCCTTACCCTGGAGTCACAGCTGCTTCCCTGACCTCAGGTCACAGGTCAGGTTACCCAGCCGGAAGTTCTGGTCAACGTGGCTGTTACTGCTACTCAGTTTTCCAGTCCAAGTTAGCAATCACATGATAACAGAAGAAATGTGTTGAAAATAGTTCACCTTCCCCTTGAAAACTGATATCTGATGGTGGTAGGTTGATATCTGATGGTGGTAGGTTGATATCTGATGGTGGTAGTTTGATATCTGATGGTGGTAGGTTGATATCTGATGGTGGTAGTTTGATATCTGATGGTGGTAGGTTGGTATTTGCTGGTTGAAGGTTGATATCTGCTGGTGGTAGGTTGATATCTGATGGTGGTAGGTTGATATCTGCTGGTGGTAGTTTGATATCTGATGGTGGTAGTTTGATATCTGATGGTGGTAGTTTGATATCTGATGGTGGTAGGTTGGTATTTGCTGGTTGAAGGTTGATATCTGCTGGTGGTAGGTTGATATATGATGGTGGTAGGTTGATATCTGATGGTGGTAGGTTGATATCTGCTGGTGGTAGGTTGATATCTGATGGTGGTAGGTTGATATCTGATGGTGGTAGGTTGATATCTGATGGTGGTAGGTTGATATCTGCTGGTGGTAGGTTGATATCTGATGGTGGTAGGTTGATATCTGCTGGTGGTAGGTTGATATCTGATGGTGGTAGGTTGATATCTGCTGGTGGTAGTTTGATATCTGATGGTGGTAGTTTGATATCTGATGGTGGTAGTTTGATATCTGATGGTGGTAGGTTGGTACTTGCTGGTTGAAGGTTGATATCTGCTGGTGGTAGGTTGATATCTGATGGTGGTAGGTTGATATCTGATGGTGGTAGGTTGATATCTGCTGGTGGTAGGTTGATATCTGATGGTGGTAGGTTGATATCTGATGGTGGTAGGTTGATATCTGATGGTGGTAGGTTGATATCTGCTGGTGGTAGGTTGATATCTGATGGTGGTAGGTTGATATCTGCTGGTGGTAGATTGATATCTGATGGTGGTAGGTTGATATCTGCTGGTGGTAGTTTGATATCTGATGGTGGTAGTTTGATATCTGATGGTGGTAGTTTGATATCTGATGGTGGTAGGTTGGTATTTGCTGGTTGAAGGTTGGTAGATTGATATCTGATGGTGGTAGGTTGATATCTGCTGGTGGTAGTTTGATATCTGATGGTGGTAGTTTGATATCTGATGGTGGTAGTTTGATATCTGATGGTGGTAGGTTGGTATTTGCTGGTTGAAGGTTGATATCTGCTGGTGGTAGGTTGATATCTGATGGTGGTAGGTTGATATCTGCTGGTGGTAGTTTGATATCTGATGGTGGTAGTTTGATATCTGATGGTGGTAGTTTGATATCTGATGGTGGTAGTTTGATATCTGATGGTGGTAGGTTGATATCTGCTGGTGGTAGTTTGATATCTGATGGTGGTAGGTTGATATCTGCTGGTGGTAGTTTGATATCTGATGGTGGTAGTTTGATATCTGATGGTGGTAGTTTGATATCTGATGGTGGTAGGTTGGTATTTGCTGGTTGAAGGTTGATATCTGCTGGTGGTAGGTTGATATCTGCTGGTGGTAGTTTGATATCTGATGGTGGTAGGTTGGTATTTGCTGGTTGAAGGTTGATATCTGCTGGTGGTAGGTTGATATCTGCTGGTGGTAGGTTGATATCTGCTGGTGGTAGGTTGGTATTTGCTGGTTGAAGGTTGATATCTGCTGGTGGTAGGTTGATATCTGCTGGTGGTAGGTTGATATCTGATGGTGGTAGGTTGATATATGCTGGTGGTAGGTTGATATCTGCTGGTGGTAGGTTGATATCTGCTGGTGGTAGGTTGATATCTGATGGTGGTAGGTTGATATATGCTGGTGGTAGGTTGATATCTGATGGTGGTAGGTTGGTATTTGCTGATTGAACGTTGATATCTGTTAATGGTAGGTTGATATCTGCTGGTTGAAGGTTGATATCTGCTGGTAGTAGGTTGGTATTTGCTGGTAGTAGGTTGATATCTGTTAATGGTAGGTTGATATCTGTTAATGGTAGGTTGATATCTGTTAATGGTAGGTTGATATCTGCTGGTTGAAGGTTGATATCTGCTAGTTGAAGGTTGATATCTGCTGGTGGTAGGTTGATATCTGATGGTGGTAGGTTGATATCTGATGGTGGTAGGTTGATATCTGCTGGTGGTAGGTTAATATCAGCTGGTGGTAGGTTGATATCTGATGGTGGTAGGTTGATATCTGATGATGGTAGGTTGATATCTGCTGGTGGTAGGTTGATATCTGATGGTGGTAGGTTGATATCTGATGGTGGTAGGTTGGTATTTGCTGGTAGTAGGTTGATATCTGTTAATGGTAGATTGATATCTGCTGGTTGAAGGTTGATATCTGCTGGTCGTAGGTTGATATCTGCTGGTTGAAGGTTGATATCTGCTGGTCGTAGGTTGATATCTGCTGGTTGAAGGTTGATATCTGCTGGTCGTAGGTTGATATCTGCTGGTTGAAGGTTGATATCTGCTGGTTGAAGGTTATTATCTTCTGGTTGAAGGTTGATATCTGCTGGTGGTAGGTTGATATCTGCTGGTTGAAAGTTGATATCTGCTGGTTGAAGGTTGATATCTGCTGGTGGCAGGTTGATATCTGCTGGTTGAAGGTTGATATCTGCTGGTTGAAGGTTGATATCTGCTGGTGGCAGGTTGATATCTGCTGGTGGTAGGTTGATATCTGCTGGTGGCAGGTTGATATCTGCTGGTTGAAGGTTGATATCTGCTGGTTGAAGGTTGATATCTGCTGGTGGCAGGTTGATATCTGCTGGTTGAAGGTTGATATCTGCTGGTTGAAGGTTGATATCTGCTGGTTGAAGGTTGATATCTGCTGGTTGAAGGTTGATTTCTGCAGGTTGAAGGTTGGTATCTGCCGGTTGAAGGTTGATATCTGCTGGTTGAAGGTTGATATCTGCTGGTTGAAGGTTGATATCTGCTGGTTGAAGGTTGATTTCTGCGGGTTGAAGGTTGGTATCTGCTGGTTTAAGGTTGATATCTGCTGGTTGAAGGTTGATATCTGCTGGTGGTAGGTTGATATCTGCTGGTTGAAGGTTGATATCTGCTGGTTGAAGGTTGATATCTGTTGGTTGAAGGTTGATTTCTGCTGGTTGATGATTGATATCTGCGGGTTGAAGGTTGATATCTGCTAGTTGAAGGTTGATATCTACTGGTTGTAGGTTAATTTCTGCTGGTTGATGATTGATATCTGCGGGTTGAAGGTTGGTATCTGCTGGTTGAAGGTTGATATCTGCTGGTCGTAGGTTGATGTCTGCTGGTTAAAGGTTGATATCTGCTGGTTGAAGGTTGATATCTGGTAGTTGAAGGTTGATATCTGCTGGTTGAAAGTTGATATCTGCTGGTGGTAGGTTGATATCTGCTGGTGGTAGGTTGATATCTGCTTGTTGAAGGTTGATATCTGCTGGTTGAAGGTTGATATCTGCTGGTGGTAGGTTGATATCTGCTGGTTGAAGGTTGATTTCTGCTGGTTGAAGGTTGATATCTGCTGGTGGTAGGTTGATATCTTCTGGTTGAAGGTTGATATCTGCTGGTTGAAGGTTGATATCTGCTGGTGGTAGGTTGATATCTTCTGGTTGAAGGTTGATATCTGCTGGTTGAAGGTTGATATCTGCTGGTAGTAGGTTGTTATCCGTTGATGGCAGCTTGAAGAGTCTTGGGCCAGGCATGTTGATATAGTGTTCTCTTACTGTGACCACGGCATCCCTACTTTTCAGTGGGTTTATTTTGCACGTCCTCCCATATCTCTCACTACATTATGTTGTTATGGTAGGGGAGAGCTGATACCTTTTCTCTCTTTCTCTCTCTCGCTCCTGAGAGACCAGTCCAAGGTCTTTGAGAGAAACATTGCCAGTAGTTTAGATGCTTCGTCCACTTTACACTAGACGTTTCGGCCCGTTCTGGGCTGTTATGTCCGGTCCAGGACAGGCGAAACACCGTTCTGTCTTCACTTTGAAATTTGTTGGGTTAGTTGTGAACTGGACCAGCCAGGGTATTACCTGCTACCTGGAGTCTACCTGGAGGGTGTTCTAGGGGTCAACGCCCCCGCTGTCCGGTCCATGACCAGGCCTCCCTGTGGATCAGGGACTGATTAACCAGGTTGTTACTGCTGAAGGCACGTAAATCAGCGTACGAACCACAGCCCGGCTGATCAGGTATTGACTTTAGGTATCTGTCTAGCTCCCTCTTGAAGGTAGCCAAGGGTCTATTGGTAATGCCCCTTTTGAATGATGGGAGGCTGTTGAACAGTCTTGGGCCCCGGACACTTATTCTGTTTTCTCTTAGTACTAATGGAGCCCCTTCTTTTCATTGGGGATATATTACACTGTCTATCAAGTCTTTTGCTTTCGTAGGGAGTGATTTCTGTCTGTAGATCAGGGACCAGTCCTTCTAGAATCTTCCAGGTATAGGTTATAATGTATCTCTCTCGCCTGCGCTCCAGTGAGTATAGGTCAAGTGCTTCCAGGCGCTCCCAGTAATTAAAGTGTTTGACAGGACTTATATGTGCAGTAAAGGTTCTCTGTAAAATCTCTAGATCTGCAATTTCACCAGCCCTGAATGGAGCTGTTAGTGTACAGCAGTATTCCAGCCTAGAGAGAACAAGTAATTTAAAAAGGATCATCATTGGCTTGGCATATCTTGTTTTGAAGGTTCTCATTATCCATCCTTCACACCGCTTTTCCGCTCTTTTGTGTGGTTAGAGTTTGAAGTATATTTAATTCTGACTATTTTCTCCAGTTTTCCATAACGGAGTAGTTGAAATTTGTCCTCATTGAACATAATATTTTTTTCCGTTGCCCACTGGAAAACTTTGTTTATATCTTCTTGGAGGTTAACCGTGTCCTCAGTAGATGACAGCCTCATGCAGATCCTAGTATCGTCTGCAAAGAATGACACGATGCTGTGAATTACATCTCTGTCTATGTCTGATATGAGGATGAGGAACAGGATGGGGGCGAGTACTGTGCCTTGTGGAACAAAGCTTTTCACTATAGCAGTTTCCGATTTAACTCTGTTTATCGCTACTCTTTGTGTTCGATTGCCTAGAAAGTTGCATCTCCCCACTTTTGCCAGTTATCCCTTTAGCACGTATTTTGAGCGCTATTACGCCATGATAGCACTTGTCAACGGTTTTTAAAAAATCTGTGTACACTACATCCGCATTCTGTTTGTTTTCCAGTGCATCCAAGACCATGTCATAGTGATCCAGTAGTTACGAGAGGCAGGAGCGACCTGCTCTGAACCCATGTTGCCCTGGATTGTGCAATTGTTGGGAATCCAAGTGATTTGCAGTCATGTTTTAGCACTAGTTCAAAGATTTTTATGATGTGGAACGTTAGAGCTATTGGTTTATAGTTCTTATCTAATGCTTTGCTGCCACCTTAATGGAGTGGGGCAATATCCGTTGTTTTTAGTGACTGAGATTTCACCCATGTCTAAGTTCCTTCTCCAGAGTATTCTTAAGCCACGTTGAAGAGGTTTCTTGCAGTTCTTAATGAACACAGAGTTCCACGAGTCTGTGCCTGGGGCTGAGTGCATGGGCATGTTGTCTGTGGCTTTCTCAAAGTTTATTGGAGTTAGGGTAATGTCGGAAATTTGGCATACATTGTCAGGGATTGTTGATCTTTAGATTGATTAATGGCTCGCTAAACACAGAGTCGTATTGAGATTTTAGTACCTCACTTATTTCTGTGTTGTCTTCTGTGTACGTCTCATCTTGTGCAAGAAAGGTATACAATACCGACAGGATGAGAGTTAAGACACAGGTGAAACATCTGGTTATCTTTATTGTAGACGTTTCGCCATCCAGTGGCTTTATCAATACAGATTCTAGGACATAATTGTGTCCTAGAATCTGTATATATAAAGCCACTGGATGGCGAAACGTCTACAATAAAGATAACCAGATGTTGTACATGTGTCTTAAGTCTCATCTTGTCTGAGCAAGGACCCGATACTAGATGCAATTTTTGCCTTGTTTTTGCCATATAAAAAGAAATATTTTAATTTTCTTTCGATATCACTAATCGCTTTTAGCTCCTGTCTCTCCTGGGTCCTGTATGAATCATGTAACTTAAGTTTTATACTTTCCATGTCCCTGGTCTATGCTTCCTTCCGTGTATCAGGTAATCTAGCGTTCTTCAGGAGCTCAGTGATTCTTCACCTTCTCCTGTAGAAGGAGCGTCTCGCTCTACCCAGTTTACTTCTTCTCTTCTTTTTTCTTAGGGGAATATACCTTGAACATACTTCAGCTGCCGGGAAGTTAATATTTTCAAGGCACTGGTTAGAGTCCATGTTATTCAGGATATCTTCCCAACATTTTCATTTAAGACATTGTTCACCTGGTCCCAGTTGATGTTCTTGTTGTTGAAGTTGTATCTGGTGAAGGTACACTCGTAGGTGTATTTATTTTGCTGGTCAGGACTTAGAAATCATGAATTGTATCAGCCAGGGTATTGTATGAGAACAGATCATGAATTGTATCAGCCAGGGTATTGTATGAGAACAAATCATGAATTGTACCAGCCAGGGTATTGTATGAGAACAGATCATGAATTGTATCAGCCAGGGTATTGTATGAAAACAAATCATGAATTGTACCAGCCAGGGTATTGTATGAGAACAGATCATGAATTGTATCAGCCAGGGTATTGTATGAGAACAAATCATGAATTGTACCAGCCAGGGTATTGTATGAGAACAGATTATGAATTGTATCAGCCAGGGTATTGTATGAGAACAAATCATGAATTGTACCAGCCAGGGTATTGTATGAGAACAGATCATGAATTGTATCAGCCAGGGTATTGTATGAGAACAAATCATGAATTGTACCAGCCAGGGTATTGTATGAGAACAAATCATGAATTGTACCAGCCAGGGTATTATATGAGACCAGATCATGAATTGTATCAGCCAGGGTATTGTATGAGAACAAATCATGAATTGTACCAGCCAGGGTATTGTATGAGAACAGATCATGAACTGTATCAGCCAGGGTATTGTATGAGAACAAATCATGAATTGTATCAGCCAGGGTATTGTATGAGAACAGATCATGAATTGTATCAGCCAGGGTATTGTATGAGAACAAATCATGAATTGTATCAGCCAGGGTATTGTATGAGAACAAATCATGAATTGTACCAGCCAGGGTATTATATGAGACCAGATCATGAATTGTATCAGCCAGGGTATTGTATGAGAACAAATCATGAATTGTACCAGCCAGGGTATTGTATGAGAACAGATCATGAACTGTATCAGCCAGGGTATTGTATGAGAACAAATCATGAATTGTATCAGCCAGGGTATTGTATGAGAACAGATCATGAATTGTATCAGCCAGGGTATTGTATGAGAACAAATCATGAATTGTATCTGCCAGGGTATTGTATGAGAACAAATCATGAATTGTACCAGCCAGGGTATTGTATGAGAACAGATCATGAATTGTATCAGCCAGGGTATTGTATGAGAACAGATCATGAATTGTATCAGCCAGGGTATTGTATGAGAACTGATCATGAATTGTATCAGCCAGGGTATTGTATGAGAACAAATCATGAATTGTACCAGCCAGGGTATTGTATGAGACCAGATCATGAATTGTATCAGCCAGGGTATTGTATGAGAACAAATCATGAATTGTATCAGCCAGGGTATTGTATGAGAACAAATCATGAATTGTATCAGCCAGGGTATTGTATGAGAACAGATCATGAATTGTATCAGCCAGGGTATTGTATGAGAACAGATCATGAATTGTATCAGCCAGGGTATTGTATGAGAACAGATCATGAATTGTATCAGCCAGGGTATTGTATGAGAACAGATCATGAATTGTATCAGCCAGGGTATTGTATGAGAACAAATCATGAATTGTACCAGCCAGGGTATTGTATGAGAACAGATCATGAATTGTATCAGCCAGGGTATTGTATGAGAACAAATCATGAATTGTATCAGCCAGGGTATTGTATGAGAACAAATCATGAATTGTATCAGCCAGGGTATTGTATGAGAACAGATCATGAATTGTATCAGCCAGGGTATTGTATGAGAACAGATCATGAATTGTATCAGCCAGGGTATTGTATGAGAACAAATCATGAATTGTATCAGGCAGGGTATTGTATGAGAACAAATCATGAATTGTACCAGCCAGGGTATTGTATGAGAACAGATCATGAATTGTATCAGCCAGGGTATTGTATGAGAACAGATCATGAATTGTATCAGCCAGGGTATTGTATGAGAACAAATCATGAATTGTATCAGCCAGGGTATTGTATGAGAACAAATCATGAATTGTACCAGCCAGGGTATTGTATGAGACCAGATCATGAATTGTATCAGCCAGGGTATTGTATGAGAACAAATCATGAATTGTATCAGCCAGGGTATTGCAGGAGAACAAATCATGAATTGTATCAGCCAGGGTGTTGTATGAGAACAGATCATGAATTGTATCAGGCAGGGTATTGTATGAGAAGAAATCATGAATTGTATCAGCCAGGGTATTGTATGAGAACAGATCATGAATTGCATCAGCGAGGGTATTGTATGAGAACAAATCATAAATTGTACCAGCCAGGGTATTGTATGAGACCAGATCATGAATTGTATCAGCCAGGGTATTGTATGAGAACAAATCATGAATTGTATCAGCCAGGGTATTGTATGAGAACAAATCATGAATTGTATCAGCCAGGGTATTGTATGAGAACAGATCATGAATTGTATCAGCCAGGGTATTGTATGAGAACAAATCATGAATTGTATCAGCCAGGGTATTGTATGAGAACAGACCATGAATTGTATCAGCCAGGGTATTGCATGAGAACAAATCATGAATTGTATCAGCCAGGGTATTGTATGAGAACAAATCATGAATTGTATCAGCCAGGGTATTGTATGAGAACAAATCACGAATTGTACCAGCCAGGGTATTGTATGAGACCAGATCATGAATTGTATCAGCCAGGCTATTGCATGAGAACAGATCATGAATTGTATCAGCCAGGGTATTGTATGAGAACAAATCATGAATTGTACCAGCCAGGGTATTGTATGAGAACTGATCATGAATTGTATCAGCCAGGGTATTGTATGAGAACAAATCATGAATTGTATCAGCCAGGGTATTGTATGAGAACAAATCACGAATTGTACCAGCCAGGGTATTGTATGAGACCAGATCATGAATTGTATCAGCCAGGGTATTGTATGAGAACAGATCATGAATTGTATCAGCCAGGGTATTGTATGAGAACAAATCATGAATTGTACCAGCCAGGGTATTGTATGAGAACTGATCATGAATTGTATCAGCCAGGGTATTGTATGAGAACAAATCATGAATTGTATCAGCCAGGGTATTGTATGAGAACTGATCATGAATTGTATCAGCCAGGGTATTGTATGAGAACTGATCATGAATTGTACCAGCCAGGGTATTGTATGAGAACTGATCATGAATTGTACCAGCCAGGGTATTGTATGAGAACTGATCATGAATTGTATCAGCCAGGGTATTGTATGAGAACTGATCATGAATTGTACCAGCCAGGGTATTGTATGAGAACAGATCATGAATTGTATCAGCCAGGGTATTGTATGAGAACTGATCAAGAATTGTATCAGCCAGGGTATTGTATGAGAACTGATCAAGAATTGTACCAGCCAGGGTATTGTATGAGAACAGATCATGAATTGTATCAGCCAGGGTATTGTATGAGAACTGATCATGAATTGTATCAGCCAGGGTATTGTATGAGAACAGATCATGAATTGTATCAGCCAGGGTATTGTATGAGAACTGATCAAGAATTGTACCAGCCAGGGTATTGTATGAGAACAGATCATGAATTGTATCAGCCAGGGTATTGTATGAGAACTGATCATGAATTGTATCAGCCAGGGTATTGTATGAGAACAAATCATGAATTGTACCAGCCAGGGTATTGCATGAGAACTGATCATGAATTGTATCAGCCAGGGTATTGTATGAGAACAAATCATGAATTGTATCAGCCAGGGTATTGCATGAGAACAAATCATGAATTGTATCAGCCAGGGTATTGTATGAGAACAGATCATGAATTGTATCAGCCAGGGTATTGTATGAGAACAAATCATGAATTGTATCAGCCAGGGTATTGTATGAGAAGAAATCATGAATTGTATCAGCCAGGGTATTGTATGAGAACAAATCATGAATTGTACCAGCCAGGGTATTGTATAAGAACAAATCATGAATTGTATCAGCCAGGGTATTGTGTGAGAACAAATCATGAATTGTACCAGCCAGGGTATTGTATGAGAACAAATCATGAATTGTATCAGCCAGGGTATTGTATGAGAACAAATCATGAATTGTATCAGCCAGGGTATTGTATGAGAACAAATCATGAATTGTATCAGCCAGGGTATTGTATGAGAACAAATCATGAATTGTATCAGGCAGGGTATTGTATGAGAACAAATCATGAATTGTACCAGCCAGGGTATTGTATGAGAACAAATCATGAATTGTATCAGCCAGGGTATTGTATGAGAACAAATCATGAATTGTATCAGCCAGGGTATTGTATGAGAACAAATCATGAATTGTATCAGCCAGGGTATTGTATGAGAACAAATCATGAATTGTATCAGGCAGTGTATTGTATGAGAACAAATCATGAATTGTATCAGGCAGGGTATTGTATGAGAACAAATCATGAATTGTATCAGGCAGGGTATTGTATGAGAACAAATCATGAATTGTATCAGCCAGGGTATTGTATGATTGTATGAGAACAAATCATGAATTGTATCAGGCAGGGTATTGTATGAGAACAAATCATGAATTGTATCAGCCAGGGTATTGTATGAGAACAAATCATGAATTGTATCAGCCAGGGTATTGTATGAGAACAAATCATAAATTGTATCAGCCAGGGTATTGTATGAGAACAAATCATGAATTGTATCAGCCAGGGTATTGTATGAGAACAAATCATGAATTGTATCAGCCAGGGTATTGTATGAGAACAAATCATG
The DNA here is from genome assembly GCF_038502225.1 of Cherax quadricarinatus. Taxonomy (NCBI): domain Eukaryota; kingdom Metazoa; phylum Arthropoda; class Malacostraca; order Decapoda; family Parastacidae; genus Cherax; species Cherax quadricarinatus. The sequence continues at coordinate 11,976,675 of NC_091353.1, forward strand.
AATTGTATCAGCCAGGGTATTGTATGAGAACAAATCATGAATTGTATCAGCCAGGGTATTGTATGAGAACAAATCATGAATTGTATCAGGCAGGGTATTGTATGAGAACAGATCATGAATTGTATCAGCCAGGGTATTGTATGAGAACAAATCATGAATTGTATCAGCCAGGGTATTGTATGAGACCAGATCATGAATTGTATCAGCCAGGGTATTTTATGAGAACAAACCATGAATTGTATCAGCCAGGGTATTGTATGAGAACAGATCATGAATTGTATCAGCCAGGGTATTGTATGAGAACAAATCATGAATTGTATCAGCCAGGGTATTGTATGAGAACAAATCATGAATTGTATCAGCCAGGGTATTGTATGAGACCAGATCATGAATTGTATCAGCCAGGGTATTGTATGAGAACAAATCATGAATTGTATCAGCCAGGGTATTGTATGAGAACTGATCATGAATTGTATCAGCCAGGGTATTGTATGAGAACAAATCATGAATTGTATCAGCCAGGGTACTGTATGAGAACAGATCATGAATTGTATCAGCCAGGGTATTGTATGAGAACAAATCATGAATTGTATCAGCCTGGGTATTGTATGAGACCAGATCATGAATTGTATCAGCCAGGGTATTGTATGAGACCAGATCATGAATTGTATCAGCCAGGGTATTGTATGAGACCAGATCATGAATTGTATCAGCCAGGGTATTGTATGAGACCAGATCATGAATTGTATCAGCCAGGGTATTGTATGAGACCAGATCATGAATTGTATCAGCCAGGGTATTGTATGAGAACAAATCATGAATTGTATCAGCCAGGGTATTGTATGAGAACAAATCATGAATTGTATCAGTCAGGGTATTGTATGAGAACAAATCATGAATTGTATCAGCCAGGGTATTGTATGAGAACAAATCATGTATTGTACCAGCCAGGGTATTGTATGAGAACAAATCATGAATTGTATCAGCCAGGGTATTGTATGAGAACAAATCATGAATTGTATCAGCCAGGGTATTGTATGAGAACAAATCATGAATTGTATCAGCCAGGGTATTGTATGAGAACATATCATGAATTGTATCAGCTAGGGTATTGTATGAGAACAAATCATGAATTGTATCAGCCAGGGTATTGTATGAGAACAAATCATGTATTGTACCAGCCAGGGTATTGTATGAGAACAAATCATGAATTGTACCAGCCAGGGTATTGTATGAGAACAAATCGTAAATTGTACCAGCCAGGGTATTGTATGAGAACAAATCATGAATTGTACCAGCCAAGGTATTGTATGAGAACAAATCATGCATTGTACCAGCCAGGGTATTGTATGAGAACAAATCGTAAATTGTACCAGCCAGGGTATTGTATGAGAACAAATCGTAAATTGTATCAGCCAGGGTATTGTATGAGAACAAATCGTAAATTGTACCAGCCAGGGTATTGTATGAGAACAAATCATGAATTGTACCAGCCAGGGTATTGTATGAGAACAAATCATGTATTGTACCAGCCAGGGTATTGTATGAGAACAAATTGTAAATTGTACCAGCCAGGGTATTGTATGAGAACAAATCGTAAATTGTACCAGCCAGGGTATTGTATGAGAACAAATCGTAAATTGTACCAGCCAGGGTATTGTATGAGAACAAATCGTAAATTGTACCAGCCAGGGTATTGTATGAGAACAAATCGTAAATTGTACCAGCCAGGGGACGGAATTTATTAACACTTGCCCTTGTGATGGTGTTTTTAACCCAGGAGGAACTCAACGTCGGTAACGTTCTTCAAGGAAAAAATTTGGAATAATGTATATATTTTTTGTAATATATATATATATATATATATATATATATATATATATATATATATATATATATATATATATATATATATATATATATATATATATATATATATATGTAAAAATATATATGACAGACCAGTTTATTTGTTCTTGTTTCCGTGTGTATGTAGGTGTGACTGTGTATGGGTGTATATATGTATATGTGTATTTATGTATGTGCATGTATGTATGTATGTATGTATGTACGTCTGGTCTGTATGTATGTATGTATGTACGTATGTATATCTGTGTGCATGTATGTGTGTATGTATGAGAGAGAGAGAGAGAGAGAGAGAGAGAGAGAGAGAGAGAGAGGATCTGGTCTCTCCTGGTTAAGGAAATTGTGGCTACACGGTCGACTTGTCCCCAGGTCGACACTCTCTGTGTCCTGTCTCCCACACCCTGATATACCTGTATCTGGCGTCCAGAGTCTTCCTGCTGTCGTAGTTCTGCCAGTGTCTGGCGTCCAGAATCTTCCTGCTGTCGTAGTTCTGCCAGTGTCTGACGTCCAGAGTCTTCCTGCTGTCGTAGTTCTGCCAGTGTCTGGCGTCCAAAGTCTTCCTGCTGTCGTAGTTCTGCCAGTGTCTGGCGTCCAGAGTCTTCCTGCTGTCGTAGTTCTGCCAGTGTCTGACGTCCAGAGTCTTCCTGCTGTCGTAGTTCTGCCAGTGTCTGGGGTCCAGAGTCTTCCTGCTGTCGTAGTTCTGCCAGTGTCTGGCGTCCAGAGTCTTCCTGCTGTCGTAGTTCTGCCAGTGTCTGGCGTCCAAAGTCTTCCTGCTGTCGTAGTTCTGCCAGTGTCTGGGGTCCAGAGTCTTCCTGCTGTCGTAGTTCTGCCAGTGTCTGGCGTCCAGAGTCTTCCTGCTGTCGTAGTTCTGCCAGTGTCTGGCGTCCAAAGTCTTCCTGCTGTCGTAGTTCTGCCAGTGTCTAGGGTCCAGAGTCTTCCTGCTGTCGTAGTTCTGCCAGTGTCTGGCGTCCAGAGTCTTCCTGCTGTCGTAGTTCTGCCAGTGTCTGGCGTCCAGAGTCTTCCTGCTGCCGTAGTTCTGCCAGTGTCTGGCGTCCAGAGTCTTCCTGCTGTCGTAGTTCTGCCAGTGTCTGACGTCCAGAGTCTTCCTGCTGTCGTAGTTGTGCCAGTGTCTGGCGTCCAGAGTCTTCCTGCTGCCGTAGTTCTGCCAGTGTCTGGCGTCCAAAGTCTTCCTGCTGTCGTAGTTCTGCCAGTGTCTGGCGTCCAGAGTCTTCCTGCTGTCGTAGTTCTGCCAGTGTCTGGCGTCCAGAGTCTTCCTGCTGTCGTAGTTCTGCCAGTGTCTGGCGTCCAGAGTCTTCCTGCTGCCGTAGTTCTGCCAGTGTCTGGCGTCCAGAGTCTTCCTGCTGTCGTAGTTGTGCCAGTGTCTGACGTCCAGAGTCTTCCTGCTGTCGTAGTTGTGCCAGTGTCTGGCGTCCAGAGTCTTCATGCTGCCGTAGTTCTGCCAGTGTCTGGCGTCCAAAGTCTTCCTGCTGTCGTAGTTCTGCCAGTGTCTGGCGTCCAGAGTCTTCCTGCTGTCGTAGTTCTGCCAGTGTCTGGCGTCCAGAGTCTTCCTGCTGCCGTAGTTCTGCCAGTGTCTGGCGTCCAGAGTCTTCCTGCTGTCGTAGTTCTGCCAGTGTCTGACGTCCAGAGTCTTCCTGCTGTCGTAGTTGTGCCAGTGTCTGGCGTCCAGAGTCTTCCTGCTGCCGTAGTTCTGCCAGTGTCTGGCGTCCAAAGTCTTCCTGCTGTCGTAGTTCTGCCAGTGTCTGGCGTCCAGAGTCTTCCTGCTGTCGTAGTTCTGCAAGTGTCTGGCGTCCAGAGTCTTCCTGCTGTCGTAGTTCTGCCAGTGTCTGGCGTCCAGAGTCTTCCTGCTGCCGTAGTTCTGCCAGTGTCTGGCGTCCAGAGTCTTCCTGCTGTCGTAGTTGTGCCAGTGTCTGACGTCCAGAGTCTTCCTGCTGTCGTAGTTGTGCCAGTGTCTGGCGTCCAGAGTCTTCATGCTGCCGTAGTTCTGCCAGTGTCTGGCGTCCAAAGTCTTCCTGCTGTCGTAGTTCTGCCAGTGTCTGGCGTCCAGAGTCTTCCTGCTGTCGTAGTTCTGCCAGTGTCTGGCGTCCAGAGTCTTCCTGCTGCCGTAGTTCTGCCAGTGTCTGGCGTCCAGAGTCTTCCTGCTGTCGTAGTTCTGCCAGTGTCTGACGTCCAGAGTCTTCCTGCTGTCGTAGTTGTGCCAGTGTCTGGCGTCCAGAGTCTTCCTGCTGCCGTAGTTCTGCCAGTGTCTGGCGTCCAGAGTCTTCCTGCTGCCGTAGTTCTACCAGTGTCTGACGTCCAGAGTCTTCCTGCTGTCGTAGTTGTGCCAGTGTCTGGCGTCCAGAGTCTTCCTGCTGTCGTAGGTCTGCCAGTGTCTGACGTCCAGAGTCTTCCTGCTGCCGTAGTTCTGCCAGTGTCTGGCGTCCAGAGTCTTCCTGCTGCCGTAGTTCTACCAGTGTCTGACGTCCTGAGTCTTCCTGCTGTCGTAGTTCTGCCAGTGTCTGACGTCCAGAGTCTTCCTGCTGCCGTAGTTCTGCCAGTGTCTGGCGTCCAGAGTCTTCCTGCTGCCGTAGTTCTACCAGTGTCTGACGTCCAGAGTCTTCCTGCTGTCGTAGTTGTGCCAGTGTCTGGCGTCCAGAGTCTTCCTGCTGTCGTAGTTCTGCCAGTGTCTGACGTCCAGAGTCTTCCTGCTGCCGTAGTTCTGCCAGTGTCTGGCGTCCAGAGTCTTCCTGCTGCCGTAGTTCTACCAGTGTCTGACGTCCAGAGTCTTCCTGCTGTCGTAGTTGTGCCAGTGTCTGGCGTCCAGAGTCTTCCTGCTGTCGTAGTTCTGCCAGTGTCTGACGTCCAGTCTTCCTGCTGCCGTAGTTCTGCCAGTGTCTGACGTCCAGAGTCTTCCTGCTGCCGTAGTTCTACCAGTGTCTGACGTCCAGAGTCTTCCTGCTGTCGTAGTTCTGCCAGTGTCTGACGTCCAGAGTCTTCCTGCTGCCGTAGTTCTGCCAGTGTCTGGCGTCCAGAGTCTTCCTGCTGCCGTAGTTCTACCAGTGTCTGACGTCCAGAGTCTTCCTGCTGTCGTAGTTGTGCCAGTGTCTGGCGTCCAGAGTCTTCCTGCTGTCGTAGTTCTGCCAGTGTCTGACGTCCAGAGTCTTCCTGCTGTCGTAGTTCTGCCAGTGTCTGGCGTCCAAAGTCTTCCTGCTGTCGTAGTTCTGCCAGTGTCTGGGGTCCAGAGTCTTCCTGCTGTCGTAGTTCTGCCAGTGTCTGGCGTCCAGAGTCTTCCTGCTGTCGTAGTTCTGCCAGTGTCTGGGGTCCAGAGTCTTCCTGCTGTCGTAGTTCTGCCAGTGTCTGGCGTCCAGAGTCTTCCTGCTGTCGTAGTTCTGCCAGTGTCCTTCGTCCAAAGTCTTCCTGCTGTCGTAGTTCTGCCAGTGTCTGGGGTCCAGAGTCTTCCTGCTGTCGTAGTTCTGCCAGTGTCTGGCGTCCAGAGTCTTCCTGCTGTCGTAGTTCTGCCAGTGTCTGGCGTCCAAAGTCTTCCTGCTGTCGTAGTTCTGCCAGTGTCTGGGGTCCAGAGTCTTCCTGCTGTCGTAGTTCTGCCAGTGTCTGGCGTCCAGAGTCTTCCTGCTGTCGTAGTTCTGCCAGTGTCTGGCGTCCAGAGTCTTCCTGCTGCCGTAGTTCTGCCAGTGTCTGGCGTCCAGAGTCTTCCTGCTGTCGTAGTTCTGCCAGTGTCTGACGTCCAGAGTCTTCCTGCTGTCGTAGTTGTGCCAGTGTCTGGCGTCCAGAGTCTTCCTGCTGCCGTAGTTCTGCCAGTGTCTGGCGTCCAAAGTCTTCCTGCTGTCGTAGTTCTGCCAGTGTCTGGCGTCCAGAGTCTTCCTGCTGTCGTAGTTCTGCCAGTGTCTGGCGTCCAGAGTCTTCCTGCTGTCGTAGTTCTGCCAGTGTCTGGCGTCCAGAGTCTTCCTGCTGCCGTAGTTCTGCCAGTGTCTGGCGTCCAGAGTCTTCCTGCTGTCGTAGTTGTGCCAGTGTCTGACGTCCAGAGTCTTCCTGCTGTCGTAGTTGTGCCAGTGTCTGGCGTCCAGAGTCTTCATGCTGCCGTAGTTCTGCCAGTGTCTGGCGTCCAAAGTCTTCCTGCTGTCGTAGTTCTGCCAGTGTCTGGCGTCCAGAGTCTTCCTGCTGTCGTAGTTCTGCCAGTGTCTGGCGTCCAGAGTCTTCCTGCTGCCGTAGTTCTGCCATTGTCTGGCGTCCAGAGTCTTCCTGCTGTCG
>NC_091353.1:11987803-11997803 GCF_038502225.1 Cherax quadricarinatus
TCAGAAGTACTTGTAACCAAGCCTAAGCCAGGCTACTACAACATCAGTCTGTGTATCTGTCTAGCTGTCAGAAGTACTTGTAACCAAGCCTAAGCCAGGCTACTACAACATCAGTCTGTGTGTCTGTCTAGCTGTCAGAAGTACTTGTAACCAAGCCTAAGCCAGGCTACTACAACATCAGTCTGTCTGTCTGTCTAGCTGTCAGAAGTACTTGTAACCAAGCCTAAGCCAGGCTACTACAACATCAGTCTGTGTGTCTGTCTAGCTGTCAGAAGTACTTGTAACCAAGCCTAAGCCAGGCTACTACAACATCAGTCTGTGTGTCTGTCTAGATGTCAGAAGTACTTGTAACCAAGCCTAAGCCAGGCTACTACAACATCAGTCTGTGTGTCTGTCTAGCTGTCAGAAGTACTTGTAACCAAGCCTAAGCCAGGCTACTACAACATCAGTCTGTGTGTCTGTCTAGCTGTCAGAAGTACTTGTAACCAAGCCTAAGCCAGGCTACTACAACATCAGTCTGTGTGTCTGTCTAGCTGTCAGAAGTACTTGTAACCAAGCCTAAGCCAGGCTACTACAACATCAGTCTGTGTGTCTGTCTAGCTGTCAGAAGTACTTGTAACCAAGCCTAAGCCTGGCTACTACAACATCAGTCTGTGTGTCTGTCTAGCTGTCAGAAGTACTTGTAACCAAGCCTAAGCCAGGCTACTACAACATCAGTCTGTGTGTCTGTCTAGCTGTCAGAAGTACTTGTAACCAAGCCTAAGCCAGGCTACTACAACATCAGTCTGTGTGTCTGTCTAGCTGTCAGAAGTACTTGTAACCAAGCCTAAGCCAGGCTACTACAACATCAGTCTGTGTGTCTGTCTAGCTGTCAGAAGTACTTGTAACCAAGCCTAAGCCAGGCTACTACAACATCAGTCTGTCTGTCTGTCTAGCTGTCAGAAGTACTTGTAACCAAGCCTAAGCCTGGCTACTACAACATCAGTCTGTGTGTCTGTCTAGCTGTCAGAAGTACTTGTAACCAAGCCTAAGCCAGGCTACTACAACATCAGTCTGTGTGTCTGTCTAGCTGTCAGAAGTACTTGTAACCAAGCCTAAGCCAGGCTACTACAACATCAGTCTGTGTGTCTGTCTAGCTGTCAGAAGTACTTGTAACCAAGCCTAAGCCAGGCTACTACAACATCAGTCTGTGTGTCTGTCTAGCTGTCAGAAGTACTTGTAACCAAGCCTAAGCCAGGCTACTACAACATCAGTCTGTGTTTCTGTCTAGCTGTCAGAAGTACTTGTAACCAAGCCTAAGCCAGGCTACTACAACATCTGTCTGTGTATCTGTCTAGCTGTCAGAAGTACTTGTAACCAAGCCTAAGCCAGGCTACTACAACATCAGTCTGTGTGTCTGTCTAGCTGTCAGAAGTACTTGTAACCAAGCCTAAGCCAGGCTACTACAACATCAGTCTGTCTGTCTGTCTAGCTGTCAGAAGTACTTGTAACCAAGCCTAAGCCAGGCTACTACAACATCAGTCTGTGTGTCTGTCTAGCTGTCAGAAGTACTTGTAACCAAGCCTAAGCCAGGCTACTACAACATCAGTCTGTGTGTCTGTCTAGATGTCAGAAGTACTTGTAACCAAGCCTAAGCCAGGCTACTACAACATCAGTCTGTGTGTCTGTCTAGCTGTCAGAAGTACTTGTAACCAAGCCTAAGCCAGGCTACTACAACATCAGTCTGTGTGTCTGTCTAGCTGTCAGAAGTACTTGTAACCAAGCCTAAGCCAGGCTACTACAACATCAGTCTGTGTGTCTGTCTAGATGTCAGAAGTACTTGTAACCAAGCCTAAGCCAGGCTACTACAACATCAGTCTGTGTGTCTGTCTAGCTGTCAGAAGTACTTGTAACCAAGCCTAAGCCAGGCTACTACAACATCAGTCTGTGTGTCTGTCTAGCTGTCAGAAGTACTTGTAACCAAGCCTAAGCCAGGCTACTACAACATCAGTCTGTGTGTCTGTCTAGCTGTCAGAAGTACTTGTAACCAAGCCTAAGCCAGGCTACTACAACATCAGTCTGTGTGTCTGTCTAGCTGTCAGAAGTACTTGTAACCAAGCCTAAGCCTGGCTACTACAACATCAGTCTGTGTGTCTGTCTAGCTGTCAGAAGTACTTGTAACCAAGCCTAAGCCAGGCTACTACAACATCAGTCTGTGTGTCTGTCTAGCTGTCAGAAGTACTTGTAACCAAGCCTAAGCCTGGCTACTACAACATCAGTCTGTGTGTCTGTCTAGCTGTCAGAAGTACTTGTAACCAAGCCTAAGCCAGGCTACTACAACATCAGTCTGTGTGTCTGTCTAGCTGTCAGAAGTACTTGTAACCAAGCCTAAGCCAGGCTACTACAACATCAGTCTGTGTGTCTGTCTAGCTGTCAGAAGTACTTGTAACCAAGCCTAAGCCTGGCTACTACAACATCAGTCTGTGTGTCTGTCTAGCTGTCAGAAGTACTTGTAACCAAGCCTAAGCCAGGCTACTACAACATCAGTCTGTGTGTCTGTCTAGCTGTCAGAAGTACTTGTAACCAAGCCTAAGCCAGGCTACTACAACATCAGTCTGTGTGTCTGTCTAGCTGTCAGAAGTACTTGTAACCAAGCCTAAGCCTGGCTACTACAACATCAGTCTGTGTGTCTGTCTAGCTGTCAGAAGTACTTGTAACCAAGCCTAAGCCAGGCTACTACAACATCAGTCTGTGTGTCTGTCTAGCTGTCAGAAGTACTTGTAACCAAGCCTAAGCCAGGCTACTACAACATCAGTCTGTGTGTCTGTCTAGCTGTCAGAAGTACTTGTAACCAAGCCTAAGCCAGGCTACTACAACATCAGTCTGTGTGTCTGTCTAGCTGTCAGAAGTACTTGTAACCAAGCCTAAGCCAGGCTACTACAACATCAGTCTGTGTGTCTGTCTAGCTGTCAGAAGTACTTGTAACCAAGCCTAAGCCAGGCTACTACAACATCAGTCTGTGTGTCTGTCTAGCTGTCAGAAGTACTTGTAACCAAGCCTAAGCCAGGCTACTACAACATCAGTCTGTGTGTCTGTCTAGCTGTCAGAAGTGCTTGTAACCAAGCCTAAGCCAGGCTGCTACAACATCAGTCTGTGTGTCTGTCTAGCTGTCAGAAGTACTTGTAACCAAGCCTAAGCCAGGCTACTACAACATCAGTCTGTGTGTCTGTCTAGCTGTCAGAAGTGCTTGTAACCAAGCCTAAGCCAGGCTGCTACAACATCAGTCTGTGTGTCTGTCTAGCTGTCAGAAGTGCTTGTAACCAAGCCTAAGCCAGGCTGCTACAACATCAGTCTGTGTGTCTGTCTAGCTGTCAGAAGTACTTGTAACCAAGCCTAAGCCAGGCTGCTACAACATCAGTCTGTGTGTCTGTCTAGCTGTCAGAAGTACTTGTAACCAAGCCTAAGCCAGGCTACTACAACATCAGTCTGTGTGTCTGTCTAGCTGTCAGAAGTGCTTGTAACCAAGCCTAAGCCAGGCTGCTACTACATCAGTCTGTGTGTCTGTCTAGCTGTCAGAAGTACTTGTAACCAAGCCTAAGCCAGGCTACTACAACATCAGTCTGTGTGTCTGTCTAGCTGTCAGAAGTGCTTGTAACCAAGCCTAAGCCAGGCTGCTACTACATCAGTCTGTGTGTCTGTCTAGCTGTCAGAAGTACTTGTAACCAAGCCTAAGCCAGGCTACTACAACATCAGTCTGTGTGTCTGTCAGAGTGATGTAGCAGACGTAGTCCTGCTATGAGACTCCTACTAGAGGTAGCAAGAACAGATGAAGTCTGCTTATAAGATAAGATTTCGTTCGGATTTTTAACCCCGTAGGGTTAGCCACCCAGGATAACCCAAGAAAGTCAGTGCGTCATCGAGGACTGTCTAACTTATTTCCATTGGGGTCCTCAATCTTGTCCCCCAGGATGCCACCCACACCAGTCACCTAAGACCCAGGTACCTACTTACTGCTAGGTGAACAGGACAACAGGTGTAAGGAAACACGTCGAAATGTTTCCACTCGGCCGGGAATCGAACCCGGACCCCTGCGTGTGTGAAGCGAGAGCTTGGCTAGCAAGGCTTATTATTATTTTGCATTCAAACACATTTATGGTAATAATAATGATAATAATAATAATAATAATAATAATAATAATAATAATAATAATAATAATAATAATTTGTTGGAAGGTTAAATCATAAGTTTCTCTTATGGGAGATAAAGTTTTCTTAATTAAAGACTTGATGCTAATAATTGTCTCTCTCTGGAGTGATGGAGGGAGTGATGGAGTGATGGAGGGAGTGATGGCAGTGATGGAGTGATGGAGGGAGTGATGGAGTGGTGGAGGGAGTGATGGAGTGATGGAGGGAGTGATGGCAGTAATGGTGTGATGGAGTGGTGGAGGGAGTGATGGAGTGATGGAGGGAGTGATGGCAGTAATGGAGTGATGGAGGGAGTGATGGAGTGGTGGAGGGAGTGATGGAGTGATGGGGTGAGTGATGGCAGTGATGGAGTGATGGAGGGAGTGATGGAGTGGTGGAGGGAGTGATGGAGTGATGGAGGGAGTGATGGCAGTAATGGAGTGATGGAGGGAGTGATGGAGTGGTGGAGGGAGTGATGGAGTGATGGAGGGAGTGATGGCAGTAATGGTGTGATGGAGTGGTGGAGGGAGTGATGGAGTGATGGAGGGAGTGATGGCAGTAATGGAGTGATGGAGGGAGTGATGGAGTGGTGGAGGGAGTGATGGAGTGATGGGGTGAGTGATGGCAGTGATGGAGTGATGGAGGGAGTGATGGAGTGGTAAAGGGAGTGGTGGAGTGATGGAGTGACGGAGTGAGTGGTGGCAGTAATGGAGTGACGGAGGGAGTGATGGAGTGGTGGAGGGAGTGGTGGGAGTGATGGAGTGATGGAGGGAGTGATGGCAGTGGAGTGATGGAGGGAGTGATGGAGTGGTGGAGGGAGTGATGGCAGTGATGGAGTGATGGAGGGAGTGATGGAGTGATGGAGTGATGGAGGGAGTGATGGCAGTGATGGAGTGATGGAGGGAGTGATGGAGTGGTGGAGGGAGTGATGGAGTGATGAATTGATGGAGGGAGTGATGGCAGTGATGGAGTGATGGAGGGAGTGATGGAGTGGTGGAGGGAGTGGTGGAGTGATGGAGTGACGGAGTGAGTGGTGGCAGTGATGGAGTGACGGAGGGAGTGATGGAGTGGTGGAGGGAGTGGTGGGAGTGATGGAGTGATGGAGGGAGTGATGGGAGTGATGGAGTGGTGGAGGGAGTGGTGGGAGTGATGGAGTGATGGAGGGAGTGATGGAGTGGTGGAGGGAGTGGTGGAGTGGAGTGACGGAGTGAGTGGTGGCAGTGACGGAGTGACGGAGGGAGTGGTGGAGTGGAGTGACGGAGTGAGTGGTGGCAGTGACGGAGTGACGGAGTGACGGAGGGAGTGATGGAGTGGTGGAGGGAGTGGTGGGAGTGATGGAGTGATGGAGGGAGTGATGGCAGTGACGGAGTGACGGAGGGAGTGATGAAGTGATGGAGGGAGTGATGAAGTGATGGAGGGAGTGGTTGGAGTGGTGGAGGGAGTGATGAAGTGATGGAGGGAGTGATGAAGTGATGGAGGGAGTGGTTGGAGTGATGGAGGGAGTGATGAAGTGATGGAGGGAGTGATGAAGTGATGGAGGGAGTGATGAAGTGATGGAGGGAGTGGTTGGAGTGATGGAGGGAGTGGTTGGAGTGATGGAGGGAGTGGTTGGAGTGATGGAGGGAGTAATGAAGTGATGGAGGGAGTGATGAAGTGATGGAGGGAGTGATGAAGTGATGGAGGGAGTGATGAAGTGATGGAGGGAGTGATGAAGTGATGGAGGGAGTGGTTGGAGTGATGGAGGGAGTGGTTGGAGTGATGGAGGGAGTAATGAAGTGATGGAGGGAGTGATGAAGTGATGGAGGGAGTGATGAAGTGATGAATTGATGAAGGGAGTGATGAAGTGATGGAGGGAGTGATGAAGTGATGAATTGATGAAGGGAGTGATGAAGTGATGGAGGGAGTGATGAATTGATGGAGGAAGTGATGGAGGGAGTGATGAATTGATGGAGGAAGTGATGGAGGGAGTGATGAAGTGATGGAGGGAGTGATGAAGTGATGAATTGATGAAGGGAGTGATGAAGTGATGGAGGGAGTGATGAATTGATGGAGGAAGTGATGGAGGGAGTGATGAATTGATGGAGGACGTGATGGAGGGAGTGATGAATTGATGAAGGGAGTGATGAAGTGATGGAGGGAGTGATGAAGTGATGGAGGGGGTGATGAAGTGATGGAGGGAGTGATGAAGTGATGGAGGGAGTGATGAAGTGATGGAGGGAGTGATGAAGTGATGGAGGGAGTGATGAAGTGATGGAGGGAGTGATGAAGTGATGGAGGGAGTGATGAAGTGATGGAGGGAGTGGTTGGAGTGATGGAGGGAGTGGTTGGAGTGATGGAGGGAGTAATGAAGTGATGGAGGGAGTGATGAAGTGATGGAGGGAGTGATGAAGTGATGGAGGGAGTGATTGGAGTGATGGAGGGAGTGGTTGGAGTGATGGAGGGAGTGATGAAGTGATGGAGGGAGTGATGAAGTGATGAAGGGAGTGATGAAGTGATGGAGGGAGTGATGAAGTGATGGAGGGAGTGGTTGGAGTGATGGAGGGAGTGGTTGGAGTGATGGAGGGAGCGGTTGGAGTGATGGAGGGAGTGATTGGAGTAATGGAGGGAGTGATGAAGTGATGGAAAGAGTGGTTGGAGTGATGGAGGGAGTGATGGAGGGAGTGATGAAGTGATGGAGGGAGTGATGAAGTGATGGAGGGAGTGATGAAGTGATGGAGGGAGTGATGAAGTGACGGAGGGAGTGATGAAGTGATGGAGGGAGTGATGAAGCGATGGAGGGAGTGATGAAGTGATGGAGGGAGTGATGAAGTGATGGAGGGAGTGATGAAGTGATGGAGGGAGTGATGAAGTGATGGAGGGAGTGATGAAGTGATGGAGGGAGTGGTTGGAGTGATGGAGGGAGTGGTTGGAGTGATGGAGGGAGTGGTTGGAGTGATGGAGGGAGTGGTTGGGGTAATGGAGGGAGTGGTTGGAGTGATGGAGGGAGTGATGAAGTGATGGAGGGAGTGGTTGGAGTGATGGAGGGAGTGGTTGGAGTGATGCAGGGAGTGGTTGGAGTGATGGAGGGAGTGGTTGGAGTGATGGAGGGAGTGATGAAGTGATCGAGGGAGTGGTTGGAGTGATGGAGGGAGTGATGAAGTGATCGAGGGAGTGGTTGGAGTGATGGAGGGAGTGGTTGGAGTGGTGGAGGGAGTGGTTGGAATGATGGAGGGAGTGATGAAGTGATGGAGGGAGTGGTTGGAGTGATGGAGGGAGTGGTTGGAGTGATGGAGGGAGTGGTTGGAGTGATGGAGGGAGTGGTTGGAGTGATGCAGGGAGTGGTTGGAGTGATGGAGGGAGTGGTTGGAGTGATGGAGGGAGTGATGAAGTGATCGAGGGAGTGGTTGGAGTGATGGAGGGAGTGGTTGGAGTGGTGGAGGGAGTGGTTGGAATGAAGGAGGGAGTGATGAAGTGATGGAGGGAGTGGTTGGAGTGATGGAGGGAGTGGTTGGAGTGATGGAGGGAGTGGTTGGAGTGATGGAGGGAGTGGTTGGAGTGATGGAGGGAGTGGTTGGAGTGATGGAGGGAGTGGTTGGAGTGATGGAGGGAGTGGTTGGAGTGATGGAGGGAGTGGTTGGAGTGATGGAGAGAGTGGTTGGAGTGATGGAGGGAGTGGTGGGAGTGATGGAGGGAGTGGTTGGAGTGATGGAGGGAGTGGTTGGAGTGATGGAGGGAGTGATGAAGTGATGGAGGGAGTGGTTGTAGTGATGGAGGGAGTGGTTGGAGTGATGGAGGGAGTGATGAAGTGATCGAGGGAGTGGTTGGAGTGATGGAGGGAGTGGTTGGAGTGGTGGAGGGAGTGGTTGGAATGATGGAGGGAGTGATGAAGTGATGGAGGGAGTGGTTGGAGTGATGGAGGGAGTGGTTGGAGTGATGGAGGGAGTGGTTGGAGTGATGGAGGGAGTGGTTGGAGTGATGGAGGGAGTGGTTGGAGTGATGGAGGGAGTGGTTGGAGTGATGGAGGGAGTGGTTGGAGTGATGGAGGGAGTGGTTGGAGTGATGGACAAAGTGGTTGGAGTGATGGAGGGAGTGGTGGGAGTGATGGAGGGAGTGGTTGGAGTGATGGAGGGAGTGGTTGGAGTGATGGAGGGAGTGATGAAGTGATGGAGGGAGTGGTTGGAGTGATGGAGGGAGTGGTTGGAGTGATGGAGGGAGTGGTTGGAGTGATGGAGGGAGTGGTTTGAGTGATGGAGGGAGTGGTTGGAGTGATGGAGGGAGTGGTTGGAGTGATGGAGGGAGTGGTTGGAGTGATGGAGGGAGTGGTTGGAGTGATGGAGGGAGTGGTTGGAGTGATGGAGGGAGTGGTTGGAGTGATGGAGGGAGTGGTTGGAGTGATGGAGAGAGTGGTTGGAGTGATGGAGTGGTGGGAGTGATGGAGGGAGTGGTTGGAGTGATGGAGGGAGTGGTTGGGGTAATGGAGGGAGTGGTTGGAGTGATGGAGGGAGTGATGAAGTGATGGAGGGAGTGGTTGGAGTGATGGAGGGAGTGGTTGGAGGGATGGAGGGAGAGGTTGGAGTGATGGAGGGAGTGGTTGGAGTGATGGAGGGAGTGGTTGGAGTGATGAGTGATCGAGGGAGTGGTTGGAGTGATGGAGGGAGTGGTTGGAGTGGTGGAGGGAGTGGTTGGAATGATGGAGGGAGTGATGAAGAGATGGAGGGAGTGGTTGGAGTGATGGAGGGAGTGGTTGGAGTGATGGAGGGAGTGGTTGGAGTGATGGAGGGAGTGGTTGGAGTGATGGAGGGAGTGGTTGGAGTGATGGAGGGAGTGGTTGGAGTGATGGAGGGAGTGGTTGGAGTGATGGAGGGAGTGGTTGGAGTGATGGAGGGAGTGGTTGGAGTGATGGAGGGAGTGGTTGGAGTGATGGAGGGAGTGGTTGGAGTGGTGGAGGGAGTGGGGAGTGGTGGAAGTGATGGAGGGAGTGGTTGGAGTGATGGAGGGAGTGGTTGGAGTGATGGAGGAGTGGTTGGAGTGATGGAGGGAGTGGTTGGAGTGATGGAGGGAGTGGTTGGAGTGATGGAGGGAGTGGTTGGAGTGATGGAGGGAGTGGTTGGAGTGATGGAGGGAGTGGTTGGAGTGATGGAGGGAGTGGTTGGAGTGATGGAGGGAGTTGGAGTGATGGAGTGGTGGGAGTGATGGAGGGAGTGGTTGGAGTGATGGAGGGAGTGGTTGGTGTAATGGAGGGAGTGCTTGGAGTGATGGAGGGAGTGGTTGGAGTGATGGAGGGAGTGGTTGGAGTGATGATGTGATGGGGAGTGGTTGGAGTTATGGAGGGAGTGGTTGGAGTGATGGAGGGAGTGGTTGGAGTGATGGAGGGAGTGGTTGGAGTGATGGAGGGAGTGGTTGGAGTGATGGAGGGAGTGGTTGGAGTGATGGAGGGAGTGGTTGGAGTGATGGAGGGAGTGGTTGGAGTGATGGAGGGAGTGGTTGGAGTGATGGAGGGAGTGGTTGGAGTGATGGAGGGAGTTGTTGGAGTGATGGAGTGATGAAGTGATGGAGGGAGTGGTTGGAGTGATGGAGGGAGTGGTTGGAGTGATGGAGGGAGTGGTTGGAGTGATGGAGGGAGTGGTTGGAGTGATGGAGGGAGTGGTTGGAGTGATGGAGGGAGTGGTTGGAGTGATGGAGGGAGTGGTTGGAGTGATGGAGGGAGTGGTTGGAGTGATGGAGGGAGTGGTTGGAGTGATGGAGGGAGTGATGGAGTGATGTAGGGAGTGGTTGGAGTGATGGAGGGAGTGGTTGGAGTGATGGAGGGAGTGGTTGGAGTGATGGAGGGAGTGGTTGGAGTGATGGAGGGAGTGAT
>NC_091353.1:12002803-12005303 GCF_038502225.1 Cherax quadricarinatus
CTTATACAGCAGGTAGGTTCTGTGCTACCACTGTACAGTAGGGCCCCACTTATACAGCAGGTTAAGTTCCATACTACCGCTATACAGTAGGGCCCCACTTATACAGCAGGTTAGGTTCTGTACTACCACTGTACAGTAGGGCCCCACTTATACAGCAGGTAGGTTCTGTGCTACCACTGTACAGTAGGGCCCCACTTATACAGCAGGTAGGTTCTGTGCTACCACTGTACAGTAGGGCCCCACTTATACAGCAGGTAGGTTCTGTACTACCACTGTACAGTAGGGCCCCACTTATACAGCAGGTAGGTTCTGTGCTACTGCTGTAAAGTGAAACCTAGCCTTTGTTTTCATCACTTTCAAATGCATATTAAAACCTGATAAAACGTTTACATTATCATTTATTAAGTGAACAATAAAGCTAGGTCTAAAAAATGTATATACACTACACACATTATTTACCTTAAAATATTTTCGTCCTTAGCTTATAGTGAGTACTGAATATATTTATTGTAGGAAGTCTGAATAAAGGAAAAATTGTATAATTGAAAAGTGCTGCATTAGCGAAACATCGTAAAGCAAAGCGCTGTAAAGTGGGGTCTGCCTATACATACTCCCCGCTCTCAATGTCCGTATTTGACATACGAAAGTCCCAGTGTGCGAAACGTGGTATCTGATAATAAGTTTCGCTCCTATCAAAAGAAGACGATAAATTTTTGCTATGATTAATCTTGGTGGGTAAATAACCCAGGAATTGCAATGTTATTTACTGCCACTGGAGCCCTGAGGTCCTCCCCCAGGATGCCACCCACAACAGTCAACTAACCCCCGCAGGCACCTATTTACCACCAGGTGAAACAGGAGCAGCAGAGGTTAATACACACTAGCGTGAGCAACACTTGCAAGACGCATGTAACAGTAGTAAGTGTATTCAGCTACAGGTACACATAAATACAGTTACATAAAAAGAAAGATTGCAGTCAGCAGGATTCGATCCCACTACTAGAAGACTGGCAAGGTTCCCAACTGACGCTGTTCTCCACTCAACCTTGTTAGTCTTCCTGCAGTGGGATTGAATCCTGCTGACTGCGATCTTCCTGTGTAAATACCCGCTTGTTTTTGCATAGTGCGTTGACAGTTATATAAATTATCATACATAGCAGCATATGTGTAAAGTACCCACTAGGATAATCCTCCCGGAATATGTCTTCACATCTTCCACCTTTTAATAATAATATTTTTATTTACTACCAGTACATATACAAGGTATACAGACCATAGCTGACATCAATGACATACTACTATGTAGAAAGCCCCTTGTTATGCTGAATATTTCCCGCAAATTAGGTCCTTGTCCCAGGATACGACCCACACCAGTCCACTAACGCCCAGGTACCCATTTTACTGATGGGTGAACATGGACAGCAGGTGTGTTAAGGAAACACATCCTAATGTTTTTCATCCGTACCGGGGATCGACCCCAGGACCTCAGTGTGTGCGCTGAGAGCTGGAGCGATCGAGCTACGGGACACATCTCCACAATAAAGATTGCCAAGTACTGTACGTGATTATTATTATTAAGTATATTTAGGTACAGGTACACGTAAGTACAATTTTTTTTTATTATCACACTGGCCGATTCCCACCAAGGCAGGGTGGCCCGAAAAAGAAAAACTTTCACCATCATTCACTCCATCACTGTCTTGCCAGAAGGGTGCTTTACACTACAGATTTTAAACTGCAACATTAACACCCCTCCTTCAGAGTGCAATTATCCCAATTAAGTACAATTATCATAAATAATAATAATAATAATAATAATAATAATAATAATAATAATAATAATAATAATAATAATAATAATAATGTTTATTTTGACATGATACATGGTTGTACAAAGGGATGTAATAGTTGGGTGTTCGTGCCACAAGTCCCTGTGTATGTGTGTATTACCAAGGACAACACAAAATAGTTAGATAAAGTGAATTATTTCCATTGTGGTCCTTGTAATATCTTATTTTTTAAAGCATACAGTAGAAATCAATCATGATTATGACTTTAAAAGTTAAAATAGCTAAGCAACTCATCTGTGTGAAAATCATTTACAATACAAGAAGATATATTAGGATAAACTAAGCTATTTATATTAATGTTACGTTATTTTTATCAATATTTATGCAAGGAGAGGCGCGCTGAGCAGGTGGTGGTTATCAAGGAAAGTGAGTTGAGAACATATCTTAAAAGGCAACAAAGGCACTCCAAGAGGTAGGTCCGACAACACAGTTACCCCTGCTCACTTGAACTGTGTTCCGACCTTCAGCATTCCAAAGGACACCTTGTTCTCCAGAGGTGCCAGTGACGACTTGTCTATAAAGGGCGTATGCCACGGGGTCTAAAGTGAGCGAAAAATGGCAAGTATCTACTTCTGACGTAGTGATCTTTTTTTTATTTCAAGTTACGACACCCTTGAGTGTTGACGATACTCAGGGATATAAAAAACGGA